>NC_143045.1:37060000-37120000 GCF_057628025.1 Oncorhynchus mykiss
AGATACTGTGTCTAACACAGTCCGTGTAAAGGCCATATCACTGCTATATTAACACAGTCCCCGTAGAGGCCATATCGCTGGTACTGTAACGGATGTGAAACGGCTAGCTTAGTTAGCGTGGGCGCTAAATAGCGTTTCAATCAGTGACGTCACTTGCTCTGAGACCTTGAAGTAGTAGTTCCACCGAGGGTGACTGTTGATGTGTGCAGAAGGTCCCTAGTTCGCGCCCGGGTATGGGCGATGGGACGGTCTAAATTTGTACTGTTACACTACATTAACACAGTCCCTGTAGAGGCCATATCACAACTATATTAACACAGTCCCTGTAGAGGCCATGTCACTGTCATACTAACACAGTCCCTGTAGAGGCCATGTCACTGCTATATTAACCTCTACGGGATGGGTGTCCCTAAACCGGGACGGTGGTTTCTAACGTGCGCTAATGTGACTAGAATGACGTTGTAAACAACAGCCAACTTTCCAGGACATAGACATGTCTTATATGGGCAGAATCATTCAAACTGCACTGTCCAATTTACAGTAACTAAAGTGAAAAAAAGACAATGCTGTTGTTTGAGGAGAGTGCACTAAAACAAAACACAATTTACATTAACTAAAGTGAAAAAAAAAACATGCTGTTGTTTGAGGAGAGTGCACTACAACAAAACACAATTTACAGTAACTAAAGTGCAAAAAATACCATGCTGTTGTTTGAGGAGAGTGCACTACAACAAAACACAATTTACATTAACTAAAGTGAAAAAAAACATGCTATTGTTTGAGGAGAGTACACTACAACAAAACACAATTTACAGTAACTAATGTGAAGAAAAAAAACATGCTGTTGTTTGAGGAGAGTGCACTACAACAAAACACTTTTATCATGGCAACTGGTTTGATACATTCACCTCTAAAGGTAGATCATGTACTTACATCCAATAATCTTGCTCTGATTTGTCATCCTGAGGGTCCCAGAGCTAAAATGCAGCATAGTTTTGAAAAAATGATTTTTTTATATTCAAACTTAAGAACTGGGTTCTACAGTTTAAACTCCTGCTGTTTCTAGATTAAATTAGTCATCACCACGAGAGCGGTTCTTTAAAGAGCTACCGTCTCTCGAATTAAACTCTATAAAGTCTTTAGCTATCACATCCATGAACAGTCTACTTATTAATCATAACCTCGTATCATGTCATCATTCTGAAAGGTTGTAACCTCCTGCATCAGCAAAAACCAGAACCTATCTAACTAAATGGTAACAAAGGATAAACATGCACACTTAATTAGAAACAGGTCCCTTGTGGACTGACACAATATGGCTGCTTGATACAAAAGACAGGGCGAGAGAGAGAGAGAGAGAGAGAGAGGGACAGAGCCATAATACTTCGGTACATTTAGAAACTACTCCCACAGTAATCATATATTTTGCACACAAACTGCCGCCCACTTGGTTTAAGAAATCATGAATGTATTTTCCTTCTTCGTGTATTTCTGTCAGAACCAGACCGCCGTGGAAAGGGAGTTGGGCCTTTTTTTTTGCGGCATGCTTGTAAGGCTCTGGGAGTTTAGGGAGTTGAGAGTAGCATAAGAGTAGCATAATACGATGGTTTGAGAAGAGTAGTAGGATGGTCCCACTTAATAGTGGGAGTAAGTCATCTCCTGGAAAACTGCCCCCATTAGAACACTCCTCCGTAGACCAGATTAGGAGATAGTGTTTCAACCCAGACTAGAGTCATTAGAACACTCCTCTGTAGGCACAATTAGGAGATAGTGTTTAAACCCAAACTACACTCATTAGAACACTCCTCCGTAGACCAGATGAGGAGATAGTGTTTAAACCCAAACTACACTCAGTAGAACACTCCTCTGTAGGCACAATTAGGAGATAGTGTTTTTACACCAACAAAAAGCAGAACAATAGCAACACCATAATCCAGTATGCAGCAGGGAGAGACAAGGCCACACACCAATGCTATCAACCATGTAAATATTTGTTTTAAAAAAAAAGTGTTTTTTAATCATCAGCTGCATTGGAGTTACATGAACGTTGGGATTGAAGGGACACCTGTGTATGTGTGTGTATGTGATAAGGTGTCTCAGTGATGAGGGTGAATGGGGGGTACGTGACTGACAGGCAGAGGTTTACCTCATTGCCACGCCAACCCCATAATTGACATATCCATGGCGAGAGGGTGGGCGGTGGTGGGGCGAGATATTACCGGTAAGGGCAGAGTTGACCAATGCGGGCAATCACTCTGGCTGTGTGTGTTTATGTGTGTGTGTGTGTGTGTGTGTGTGTGTGTGTGTGTGTGTGTGTGTGCGTGTGTGTGTGTGTGTGTGTGTGTGTGTGTGTGTTCGTGTGTGTGTGTGTGTGTGTGTGTGTGGGTGGCCGTTCGAACGCGGTACACACTGCAATTTTCCCCCTATGATTATATCAATTTAGCTGACAGATTGTTGCTGTTATTGAACTCTGAAATTACCTTTTCATTCTAAAACATGTTTGCTGTGATATTTAAAAAATATATATATATCTGTTGCTGTGGTTGGCTCCAATATAACTAATTACCAGGAGTAATTACCAGGACTAATTATCAGGACTAATAACCAGGACTAATAACCAGGACTAATTACCAGGACTAATTACCAGAACTAAATACCAGGCGTAATTTCCAGGGTTTATTAGCAGGACTAATTAGCAGGACTAATTAGCAGGACTAATTAGCAGGACTAATTAGCAGGGCTAACTAGCAGGACTAATTCAGCAGAACTAATTAGCAGGACTAATTAGCAGGACTAGTAAGCAGGACTAATTAGCAGGAATAATTAGCAGGACTAATGCAGCTGTGAAGACAGGACTGAGTGTTATTTCTACTACACACTGGGACTAAATGTATAAAACACCAACATCGATATTTAGACATCCCTCATTACTGTGGACGTCCCTCATTATCATGGACATCCCTCATTACCATGGACATCCCTCATTACATTAGACATCCCTTATTACTGTGGACATCCCTGATTACCATGGACACCCCTAATTATCATGGACATCCCTCATTACTATGGACATCCCTCATTACCTTAGACATCCTTCATTACCTTAGACTTTCCTCATTATCATGGACATCCCTCATTACCATGGACATCCCTCATTACATTAGACATCCCTCATTACTGTGGACACCCCTCATTATCATGGACATCCCTCATTACTATGGACATCCCTCATTATCATGGACATCCCACATTACTATGGACATCCCTCATTATCATGGACATCCCTCATTACTATGGACATCCCTCATTATCATGGACATCCCTCATTATCATGGACATCCCTCATTATAATGGACATCCCTCATTACCATGGACATCCCTCATTATCATGGACATCCCTCATTACATTAGACATCCCTCATTACCTTAGACATCCGTCGTTATCATGGACATCCCTCATTACCATGGACATCCTTCATTATCATGGACAACCCTCATTACCATGGACATCCCTCATTACATTAGACATCCCTCATTATCATGGACATCCCTCATTACCATGGACATCCCTCATTACCTTAGACATCCCTCATTACCTTAGACATCCCTCATTACTGTAGATATCCCTCATTACCGTGGACATCCCTCATTACCATAGACAATCCTCATTACCATGGACATCCCTCATTGCCATGGCCATCCCTCATTACCGTAGACATCCATCATTACCATGGACATCCCTCATTGCCACGGACATCCCTCATTACCGTGGACATCCCTCATTACCTTAGACATCCCTCATTACTATGGACATCCCTCATTACTGTGGACATCCCTCATTACTGTGGACGTCCCTCATTATCATGGACATCCCTCATTATCATGGACATCCCTCATTACTATGGACATCCCTCATTATCATGGACATCCCTCATTATCATGGACATCCCTCATTATCATGGACATCCCTCATTACTATGGACATCCCTCATTATCATGGACATCCCTCATTACTATGGACATCCCTCATTATCATGGACATCCCTCATTACATTAGACATCCCTCATTGCCTTAGACAGCCGTCATTATCATGGACATCCCTCATTACCATGGACATCCTTCATTATCATGGACAACCCTCATTACCTTAGACATCCCTCATTACTGTAGACATCCCTCATTACCTTAGACATCCCTTATTACTGTAGACATCCCTCATTTCCGTGGACATCCATCATTACCTTAGACATCCCTCATTACTGTAGACATCCCTCATTTCCGTGGACATCCCTCATTACCATGGACATCCTTCATTATCATGGACAACCCTCATTACCATGGACATCCCTCATTACCTTAGACATCCCTCATTACCTTAGACATCCTTCATTACCTTAGACATCCCTCATTACCTTAGACATCCCTCATTACTGTAGACATCCCTCATTTCCGTGGACATCCATCATTACCATGGACAACCCTCATTACCATGGACATCCCTCATTACATTAGACATCCCTCATTATCATGGACATCCCTCATTATCATGGACATCCCTCATTATCATGGACATCCATCATTACCATGGACATCCCTCATTACCTTAGACATCCTTCATTACCTTAGACATCCCTCATTACCTTAGACATCCCTCATTACTGTAGACATCCCTCATTACCGTGGACATCCCTCATTACCATAGACAATCCTCATTACCATGGACATCCCTCATTGCCATGGCCATCCCTCATTACCGTAGACATCCATCATTACCATGGACATCCCTCATTGCCACAGACATCCCTCAGTACTGTGGACATCCCTCATTACCTTAGACATCCTTCATTACCTTAGACATCCCTCATTACCATAGACATCCCTCATTACTGTAGACATCCCTCATTACCATGGACATCCCTCATTACTATGGACGTCCCTCATTATCATGGACATCCCTCATTATCATGGACATCCCTCATTATCATGGACATCCCTCATTACTATGGACATCCCTCATTATCATGGACATCCCTCATTACTATGGACATCCCTCATTATCATGGACATCCCTCATTACTATGGACATCCCTCATTATCATGGACATCCCTCATTACATTAGACATCCCTCATTACCTTAGACAGCCGTCATTATCATGGACATCCCTCATTACCATGGACATCCTTCATTATCATGGACAACCCTCATTACCATGGACATCCCTCATTACCTTAGACATCCCTCATTACATTAGACATCCTTCATTACCTTAGACATCCCTCATTACCTTAGACATCCCTCATTACTGTAGACATCCCTCATTACTGTGGACATCCCTCATTACTGTGGACATCCCTCATTACCATGGACATCCCTCATTACCTTAGACATCCCTCATTACCTTAGACATCCCTCATTACCTTAGACATCCCTCATTACCTTAGACATCCCTCATTACCTTAGACATCCCTCATTACCGTAGACATCCATCATTACCTTAGACATCCCTCATTACCATGGACATCCCTCATTACCTTAGACATCCCTCGTTACCATGGACATCCCTCATTACCTTAGACATCCCTCATTACCTTAGACATCCCTCATTACCTTAGACATCCTTCATTACCGTGGACATCCCATTACCTTACCCACTGACCATAGACAGAGGGGTAAACCACAGAAAGAGAGAGAGAGAGGGGACCGGGTTGAGAGAGAGAGAGACAGGGAGAGGGAGGGAGGGAGGGAGGGAGAGAGAGAGAGAGAGAGAGAGAGAGAGGGAGAGGGAGAGACACAGAGAGAAAAAGTGATAGCACGGGTTAAGAATGGGGATATCAACCACTCCATGTGAAATAGGAGTAGGGAGACAATGAGAAAGGCAATGTAGACAGGCTATTGGGCATTGTAAGTAATTTCATAAGAGTCACGCATCTACCTGTCAAAATACAGGCTTAATTGTGTTCTGCTGTCATACATGCCAGTTTGGCAAGTGTGGTTGGAAAGATGCACTTCCCCTCTCTTCCTTCTTTTTGATTAGTGCTCGTCAAGTGATGCATATTGTCTGGTCGATTGACTTCATCTTTGAGTGTGTCTGTGTGTGTTCATTTGTGTCTGTATGTGTCTGTGTGTGTCTGTGTGTGTCTGTGTGTTAGTATGTGTGTCTCTGTGTTAGTGTGTGTGTTTGTGTGTTAGTCTGTGTTTCTGTGTGAGTCTGTGTGTTAGTGTGTGTTAGTGTTTTTTAGTGTGTGTGTGTGTATCCTGCGCAACGAAGAGAGAGAGATTACTATCTAATTACTGTCAACATCATACCCACACACACACACACACACACACACACACACACACACACACACACATACAGACACACACGCACGTGCACGGACACATGTGCACACACACATTCACACAAACACATTCACACATGTAAATGATTTACCACTATTCTGTGTTAAAAGACACAAGACACTACAGACCTTATTTTCCTTAATATGCACCTGCAGGCATACAAATGCACCCCAGAATGTCTGTCTGTCTGTCTGTCTGTCTGTCAAGTAGACTACGTCAAGGTGCTCATTATTTTGTTCAATGTAAATTATTTTTGATGTTATTGTGAGCGACCTCTGGCACACATTAAAAACATTTTATCTCTGAGATACTTATTTATACTTAAAAAAATATATATATATATATATATATTTATGAAGTACTGGGATATCATTTGTTTGTGTATTTGAATTCATTTGACAGTTGACGGTCCGTCCGCCCGTCTGTCTGTCTGTCTGTCTGTCTGTCTGTCTGTCTGTCTGTCTGTCTGTCTGTATGGGTAAATGATAGTCTATCAAAACATTGGGTCTTCACTGAGAGTATGAGTGGAAGAGAGGACGAATTGCAAATGAACACTATAACACAGGGTTTTTCAGCCCGCTGTGTCAGCCAGTCTGTCAGCCAGTCTGTCAGCCAGTCAGTCAGTCAGCCAGTCAGTCAGTCAGCCAGTCAGTCAGCCAGTCAGTCAGCCAGTCAGTCAGCCAGTCTGTCAGCCAGTCTGTCAGTCAGTCAGCCAGTTAGTCTGTCAGCCAGTCTGTCAGCCAGTCAGCCAGTCAGCCAGTCAGTCAGCCAATCAGTCAGCCAGTCAGTCAGTCAGTCATCAGTTATAACTACCCTGGCAACTCTTCCAGTATTCACATTCTTCATCCCATAGAAGGCATTGACCTCCCTTCCACAGGCTGCCTGCGTTTCAGATGAGATCTCTCAGATATCCAGTGTTCAGCAGGACGTTAAATCACACACACTGATTAACAGATCAAATCACAAACACGCTTTAGACTCATTTCCTGAGTCCCCATTTTGTTAGTTGGTAATGGTGTCATTGTTCAGTGAGATCTATCAATTCTACCCCTCCTTTTTCCTCCTCCCATCCTATTCTTATCTTCCTCCTCCTCCCTCCTCTTCCTCCTCACAGTATCCTTGGAAGAAAAGATCAACGTTAATGAAAAGAGAGGTACAGTGATGAGAAGTTGAGGCGTAGATTGTTATTGTGATCAGTGGGCAAAAGGGATATGTGCACTGGACATGAGAATGAATAGAATGCATCAAGGTTGGATGCTAGGTTGGATGCTAGGTTGGATGCTAGGTTGGATGCTAGGTTGGATGCTAGATTGAATGCTAGGTTGGATGCTAGGTTGGATGCTAGATTGGATGCTAGATTGGATGCTAGGTTGGATGCTAGGTTGGATGCTAGTTTGGATGCTAGGTTGGATGCTAGATTGGATGCTAGGTTGGATGCTAGATTGAATGCTAGGTTGGATGCTAGGTTGGATGCTAGATTGGATGCTAGATTGGATGCTAGGTTGGATGCTAGGTTGGATGCTAGTTTGGATGCTAGGTTGGATGCTAGGTTGGATGCTAGATTGGATGCTAGATTGGATGCTAGGTTGGATGCTAGGTTGGATGCTAGATTGGATGCTAGATTTTATGCTATTTAAGTTGAATTGTAAATCTTGTAATTGTAGACGTTTACAGTTTAATTTATACCTAAAAGTTTATACGCCATTTTAAGTTTATATACATGACCTAGATTGGATGAGGACACTGTTAGCGTTATCATCTCTTCCCTACGGATGGAATTAGGTTTCAAAAGTGATTTACACATTTGGAAATGACTTTTTCCTATCTGTGACTTACCTGTTCCTGGTTACTGGTGTTAGGGTGCTTTTGTTCTTATCGCTGAAGCTCTTTGCCTAACACGACCTGAGATTTAAAACCTCTAATAGACGGGACAACTTTATCTTCAATAGGACTTAGGTCATAGGTATCATGACACATTCTAACTCGTTAACCTAGTCAGATGTAGAGAAAATGCCATTCCTACATTACATTTAGTTTTAGAATGGTCCAGTAAGGCTGTGAAAATTCTGACCTAATATACCTACACTTAACTGAAAGTTCTGTGCAAATCTTCCATTGACATCAGTGCACGTCTTTAAACAAAAGTACGGTCTTGAGAGATTGCTCAAGTTTGAGCACAAGGACAAGTTTAATATCTTAAATGGAAAGTTCAGCCCTTAAAACTCGTTACTTCCACCGCACAGATTATTTGAGGGTCACCAGCACGCGACTTAAAACCTAGAATATGTCCTCAGAATCAAGAACTAGATATCAAGAACTAAAAAGATATGAAAATACTCATATGAAAATGATTGAATTCTACACACCCATGACACCAAAACATTCTGTCAGTGGTTCCGTGATCTCTGGAGAGTTTATAAATGTTTGTAAAGGTCATTACAAAATGTAAAGAGTTGATTGTCACACCATCAGACAATCCCATGTATGTATAAGTTCTGTCTCTTTGTATAATTACGTCTGGAGTCCTGTCTCTTCATATAATTACATCTGGAGTCAAGAGAGACCCCCCCTAGAGGGAACCCCCAGAGATCCCCCACTCCAGAGAGACCTCCCCAGAGATCCCCCCTCCAGAGAGACCCCACCCAGAGAGATCCCCCCCAGAGAGACCCCCCCAGAGAGATCCCCCACTCCAGAGAGACCCCCCCCCCCAGAGATCCCACTCCAGAGAGACCTCGCTCCAGAGAGATCCCCCACTCCAGAGAGACCCCCCCTAGAGATTCCCCTCCAGAGAGCCCCACCCCCTAGAGATCCCCCTCCAGAGAGCCCCCCCCCTAGAGATCCCCCTCCAGAGAGACCCCCCCCCCCAGAGAGACCCCCTCCAGAGAGACCCCCTTAATGTTAAATATTCATTATGATAGACCTAGTGGTGGAGTAATCATAACAACCACAGTAACCTTGAGTGGCTTGCCGCATGCACATACACACACTCATACATGGACACAAACACACACACACACACACACACACACACACACGGACATACACACACACATGCACATACACACATGCACATACACACATGGACATACACACATGGACATACACACACTCATACATGGACATACACACACTCATACATGGACATACACACATCTAGGCATGTATAAACGCAAACACAAACTAGCCCGCCTTGCACACACACCGCACACTCATGCATACACACCACACACTCATGCATACACACCACACACTCACTCACACACGCTGCTCCTTCAAGTGTAATGCCAATTATTTTTTGCCGAGTGTCAGACGCTGGCCTTGATTTCAGCCGATGGTTTTCAGCAGCATGCCAATCCTATTATTGGAATAGAGTCGACGGGGTTTGGATGAAATGGGGAATTGGACTGGGCAATCAGAGGTACAGTCGGTGAGATGGACTGTGTATGGGACATATCTATTATCTAAATGGGGAATTGGACTGGGCAATCAGAGGTACAGTCGGTGAGATGGACTGTGTATGGGACATATCTATTATCTAAATGGGGAATTGGACTGGGCAATCAGAGGTACAGTCGGTGAGATGGACTGTGTATGGGACATATCTATTATCTAAATGGGGAATTGGACTGGGCAATCAGAGGTACAGTCGGTGAGATGGACTGTGTATGGGACATATCTATTATCTAAATGGGGAATTGGACTGGGCAATCAGAGGTACAGTCGGTGAGATGGACTGTGTATGGGACATATCTATTATCTAAATGGGGAATTGGACTGGGCAATCAGAGGTACAGTCGGTGAGATGGACTGTGTATGGGACATATCTATTATCTAAATGGGGAATTGGACTGGGCAATCAGAGGTACAGTCGGTGAGATGGACTGTGTATGGGACATATCTATTATCTAAATGGGGAATTGGACTGGGCAATCAGAGGTACAGTCGGTGAGATGGACTGTGTATGGGACATATCTATTATCTAAATGGGGAATTGGACTGGGCAATCAGAGGTACAGTCGGTGAGATGGACTGTGTATGGGACATATCTATTATCTAAATGGGGAATTGGACTGGGCAATCAGAGGTACAGTCGGTGAGATGGACTGTGTATGGGACATATCTATTATCTAAATGGGGAATTGGACTGGGCAATCAGAGGTACAGTCGGTGAGATGGACTGTGTATGGGACATATCTATTATCTAAATGGGGAATTGGACTGGGCAATCAGAGGTACAGTCGGTGAGATGGACTGTGTATGGGACATATCTATTATCTAAATGGGGAATTGGACTGGGCAATCAGAGGTACAGTCGGTGAGATGGACTGTGTATGGGACATATCTATTATCTAAATGGGGAATTGGACTGGGCAATCAGAGGTACAGTCGGTGAGATGGACTGTGTATGGGACATATCTATTATCTAAATGGGGAATTGGACTGGGCAATCAGAGGTACAGTCGGTGAGATGGACTGTGTATGGGACATATCTATTATCTAAATGGGGAATTGGACTGGGCAATCAGAGGTACAGTCGGTGAGATGGACTGTGTATGGGACATATCTATTATCTAAATGGGGAATTGGACTGGGCAATCAGAGGTACAGTCGGTGAGATGGACTGTGTATGGGACATATCTATTATCTAAATGGGGAATTGGACTGGGCAATCAGAGGTACAGTCGGTGAGATGGACTGTGTATGGGACATATCTATTATCTAAATGGGGAATTGGACTGGGCAATCAGAGGTACAGTCGGTGAGATGGACTGTGTATGGGACATATCTATTATCTAAATGGGGAATTGGACTGGGCAATCAGAGGTACAGTCGGTGAGATGGACTGTGTATGGGACATATCTATTATCTAAATGGGGAATTGGACTGGGCAATCAGAGGTACAGTCGGTGAGATGGACTGTGTATGGGACATATCTATTATCTAAATGGGGAATTGGACTGGGCAATCAGAGGTACAGTCGGTGAGATGGACTGTGTATGGGACATATCTATTATCTAAATGGGGAATTGGACTGGGCAATCAGAGGTACAGTCGGTGAGATGGACTGTGTATGGGACATATCTATTATCTAAATGGGGAATTGGACTGGGCAATCAGAGGTACAGTCGGTGAGATGGACTGTGTATGGGACATATCTATTATCTAAATGGGGAATTGGACTGGGCAATCAGAGGTACAGTCGGTGAGATGGACTGTGTATGGGACATATCTATTATCTAAATGGGGAATTGGACTGGGCAATCAGAGGTACAGTCGGTGAGATGGACTGTGTATGGGACATATCTATTATCTAAATGGGGAATTGGACTGGGCAATCAGAGGTACAGTCGGTGAGATGGACTGTGTATGGGACATATCTATTATCTAAATGGGGAATTGGACTGGGCAATCAGAGGTACAGTCGGTGAGATGGACTGTGTATGGGACATATCTATTATCTAAATGGGGAATTGGACTGGGCAATCAGAGGTACAGTCGGTGAGATGGACTGTGTATGGGACATATCTATTATCTAAATGGGGAATTGGACTGGGCAATCAGAGGTACAGTCGGTGAGATGGACTGTGTATGGGACATATCTATTATCTAAATGGGGAATTGGACTGGGCAATCAGAGGTACAGTCGGTGAGATGGACTGTGTATGGGACATATCTATTATCTAAATGGGGAATTGGACTGGGCAATCAGAGGTACAGTCGGTGAGATGGACTGTGTATGGGACATATCTATTATCTAAATGGGGAATTGGACTGGGCAATCAGAGGTACAGTCGGTGAGATGGACTGTGTATGGGACATATCTATTATCTAAATGGGGAATTGGACTGGGCAATCAGAGGTACAGTCGGTGAGATGGACTGTGTATGGGACATATCTATTATCTAAATGGGGAATTGGACTGGGCAATCAGAGGTACAGTCGGTGAGATGGACTGTGTATGGGACATATCTATTATCTAAATGGGGAATTGGACTGGGCAATCAGAGGTACAGTCGGTGAGATGGACTGTGTATGGGACATATCTATTATCTAAATGGGGAATTGGACTGGGCAATCAGAGGTACAGTCGGTGAGATGGACTGTGTATGGGACATATCTATTATCTAAATGGGGAATTGGACTGGGCAATCAGAGGTACAGTCGGTGAGATGGACTGTGTATGGGACATATCTATTATCTAAATGGGGAATTGGACTGGGCAATCAGAGGTACAGTCGGTGAGATGGACTGTGTATGGGACATATCTATTATCTAAATGGGGAATTGGACTGGGCAATCAGAGGTACAGTCGGTGAGATGGACTGTGTATGGGACATATCTATTATCTAAATGGGGAATTGGACTGGGCAATCAGAGGTACAGTCGGTGAGATGGACTGTGTATGGGACATATCTATTATCTAAATGGGGAATTGGACTGGGCAATCAGAGGTACAGTCGGTGAGATGGACTGTGTATGGGACATATCTATTATCTAAATGGGGAATTGGACTGGGCAATCAGAGGTACAGTCGGTGAGATGGACTGTGTATGGGACATATCTATTATCTAAATGGGGAATTGGACTGGGCAATCAGAGGTACAGTCGGTGAGATGGACTGTGTATGGGACATATCTATTATCTAAATGGGGAATTGGACTGGGCAATCAGAGGTACAGTCGGTGAGATGGACTGTGTATGGGACATATCTATTATCTAAATGGGGAATTGGACTGGGCAATCAGAGGTACAGTCGGTGAGATGGACTGTGTATGGGACATATCTATTATCTAAATGGGGAATTGGACTGGGCAATCAGAGGTACAGTCGGTGAGATGGACTGTGTATGGGACATATCTATTATCTAAATGGGGAATTGGACTGGGCAATCAGAGGTACAGTCGGTGAGATGGACTGTGTATGGGACATATCTATTATCTAAATGGGGAATTGGACTGGGCAATCAGAGGTACAGTCGGTGAGATGGACTGTGTATGGGACATATCTATTATCTAAATGGGGAATTGGACTGGGCAATCAGAGGTACAGTCGGTGAGATGGACTGTGTATGGGACATATCTATTATCTAAATGGGGAATTGGACTGGGCAATCAGAGGTACAGTCGGTGAGATGGACTGTGTATGGGACATATCTATTATCTAAATGGGGAATTGGACTGGGCAATCAGAGGTACAGTCGGTGAGATGGACTGTGTATGGGACATATCTATTATCTAAATGGGGAATTGGACTGGGCAATCAGAGGTACAGTCGGTGAGATGGACTGTGTATGGGACATATCTATTATCTAAATGGGGAATTGGACTGGGCAATCAGAGGTACAGTCGGTGAGATGGACTGTGTATGGGACATATCTATTATCTAAATGGGGAATTGGACTGGGCAATCAGAGGTACAGTCGGTGAGATGGACTGTGTATGGGACATATCTATTATCTAAATGGGGAATTGGACTGGGCAATCAGAGGTACAGTCGGTGAGATGGACTGTGTATGGGACATATCTATTATCTAAATGGGGAATTGGACTGGGCAATCAGAGGTACAGTCGGTGAGATGGACTGTGTATGGGACATATCTATTATCTAAATGGGGAATTGGACTGGGCAATCAGAGGTACAGTCGGTGAGATGGACTGTGTATGGGACATATCTATTATCTAAATGGGGAATTGGACTGGGCAATCAGAGGTACAGTCGGTGAGATGGACTGTGTATGGGACATATCTATTATCTAAATGGGGAATTGGACTGGGCAATCAGAGGTACAGTCGGTGAGATGGACTGTGTATGGGACATATCTATTATCTAAATGGGGAATTGGACTGGGCAATCAGAGGTACAGTCGGTGAGATGGACTGTGTATGGGACATATCTATTATCTAAATGGGGAATTGGACTGGGCAATCAGAGGTACAGTCGGTGAGATGGACTGTGTATGGGACATATCTATTATCTAAATGGGGAATTGGACTGGGCAATCAGAGGTACAGTCGGTGAGATGGACTGTGTATGGGACATATCTATTATCTAAATGGGGAATTGGACTGGGCAATCAGAGGTACAGTCGGTGAGATGGACTGTGTATGGGACATATCTATTATCTAAATGGGGAATTGGACTGGGCAATCAGAGGTACAGTCGGTGAGATGGACTGTGTATGGGACATATCTATTATCTAAATGGGGAATTGGACTGGGCAATCAGAGGTACAGTCGGTGAGATGGACTGTGTATGGGACATATCTATTATCTAAATGGGGAATTGGACTGGGCAATCAGAGGTACAGTCGGTGAGATGGACTGTGTATGGGACATATCTATTATCTAAATGGGGAATTGGACTGGGCAATCAGAGGTACAGTCGGTGAGATGGACTGTGTATGGGACATATCTATTATCTAAATGGGGAATTGGACTGGGCAATCAGAGGTACAGTCGGTGAGATGGACTGTGTATGGGACATATCTATTATCTAAATGGGGAATTGGACTGGGCAATCAGAGGTACAGTCGGTGAGATGGACTGTGTATGGGACATATCTATTATCTAAATGGGGAATTGGACTGGGCAATCAGAGGTACAGTCGGTGAGATGGACTGTGTATGGGACATATCTATTATCTAAATGGGGAATTGGACTGGGCAATCAGAGGTACAGTCGGTGAGATGGACTGTGTATGGGACATATCTATTATCTAAATGGGGAATTGGACTGGGCAATCAGAGGTACAGTCGGTGAGATGGACTGTGTATGGGACATATCTATTATCTAAATGGGGAATTGGACTGGGCAATCAGAGGTACAGTCGGTGAGATGGACTGTGTATGGGACATATCTATTATCTAAATGGGGAATTGGACTGGGCAATCAGAGGTACAGTCGGTGAGATGGACTGTGTATGGGACATATCTATTATCTAAATGGGGAATTGGACTGGGCAATCAGAGGTACAGTCGGTGAGATGGACTGTGTATGGGACATATCTATTATCTAAATGGGGAATTGGACTGGGCAATCAGAGGTACAGTCGGTGAGATGGACTGTGTATGGGACATATCTATTATCTAAATGGGGAATTGGACTGGGCAATCAGAGGTACAGTCGGTGAGATGGACTGTGTATGGGACATATCTATTATCTAAATGGGGAATTGGACTGGGCAATCAGAGGTACAGTCGGTGAGATGGACTGTGTATGGGACATATCTATTATCTAAATGGGGAATTGGACTGGGCAATCAGAGGTACAGTCGGTGAGATGGACTGTGTATGGGACATATCTATTATCTAAATGGGGAATTGGACTGGGCAATCAGAGGTACAGTCGGTGAGATGGACTGTGTATGGGACATATCTATTATCTAAATGGGGAATTGGACTGGGCAATCAGAGGTACAGTCGGTGAGATGGACTGTGTATGGGACATATCTATTATCTAAATGGGGAATTGGACTGGGCAATCAGAGGTACAGTCGGTGAGATGGACTGTGTATGGGACATATCTATTATCTAAATGGGGAATTGGACTGGGCAATCAGAGGTACAGTCGGTGAGATGGACTGTGTATGGGACATATCTATTATCTAAATGGGGAATTGGACTGGGCAATCAGAGGTACAGTCGGTGAGATGGACTGTGTATGGGACATATCTATTATCTAAATGGGGAATTGGACTGGGCAATCAGAGGTACAGTCGGTGAGATGGACTGTGTATGGGACATATCTATTATCTAAATGGGGAATTGGACTGGGCAATCAGAGGTACAGTCGGTGAGATGGACTGTGTATGGGACATATCTATTATCTAAATGGGGAATTGGACTGGGCAATCAGAGGTACAGTCGGTGAGATGGACTGTGTATGGGACATATCTATTATCTAAATGGGGAATTGGACTGGGCAATCAGAGGTACAGTCGGTGAGATGGACTGTGTATGGGACATATCTATTATCTAAATGGGGAATTGGACTGGGCAATCAGAGGTACAGTCGGTGAGATGGACTGTGTATGGGACATATCTATTATCTAAATGGGGAATTGGACTGGGCAATCAGAGGTACAGTCGGTGAGATGGACTGTGTATGGGACATATCTATTATCTAAATGGGGAATTGGACTGGGCAATCAGAGGTACAGTCGGTGAGATGGACTGTGTATGGGACATATCTATTATCTAAATGGGGAATTGGACTGGGCAATCAGAGGTACAGTCGGTGAGATGGACTGTGTATGGGACATATCTATTATCTAAATGGGGAATTGGACTGGGCAATCAGAGGTACAGTCGGTGAGATGGACTGTGTATGGGACATATCTATTATCTAAATGGGGAATTGGACTGGGCAATCAGAGGTACAGTCGGTGAGATGGACTGTGTATGGGACATATCTATTATCTAAATGGGGAATTGGACTGGGCAATCAGAGGTACAGTCGGTGAGATGGACTGTGTATGGGACATATCTATTATCTAAATGGGGAATTGGACTGGGCAATCAGAGGTACAGTCGGTGAGATGGACTGTGTATGGGACATATCTATTATCTAAATGGGGAATTGGACTGGGCAATCAGAGGTACAGTCGGTGAGATGGACTGTGTATGGGACATATCTATTATCTAAATGGGGAATTGGACTGGGCAATCAGAGGTACAGTCGGTGAGATGGACTGTGTATGGGACATATCTATTATCTAAATGGGGAATTGGACTGGGCAATCAGAGGTACAGTCGGTGAGATGGACTGTGTATGGGACATATCTATTATCTAAATGGGGAATTGGACTGGGCAATCAGAGGTACAGTCGGTGAGATGGACTGTGTATGGGACATATCTATTATCTAAATGGGGAATTGGACTGGGCAATCAGAGGTACAGTCGGTGAGATGGACTGTGTATGGGACATATCTATTATCTAAATGGGGAATTGGACTGGGCAATCAGAGGTACAGTCGGTGAGATGGACTGTGTATGGGACATATCTATTATCTAAATGGGGAATTGGACTGGGCAATCAGAGGTACAGTCGGTGAGATGGACTGTGTATGGGACATATCTATTATCTAAATGGGGAATTGGACTGGGCAATCAGAGGTACAGTCGGTGAGATGGACTGTGTATGGGACATATCTATTATCTAAATGGGGAATTGGACTGGGCAATCAGAGGTACAGTCGGTGAGATGGACTGTGTATGGGACATATCTATTATCTAAATGGGGAATTGGACTGGGCAATCAGAGGTACAGTCGGTGAGATGGACTGTGTATGGGACATATCTATTATCTAAATGGGGAATTGGACTGGGCAATCAGAGGTACAGTCGGTGAGATGGACTGTGTATGGGACATATCTATTATCTAAATGGGGAATTGGACTGGGCAATCAGAGGTACAGTCGGTGAGATGGACTGTGTATGGGACATATCTATTATCTAAATGGGGAATTGGACTGGGCAATCAGAGGTACAGTCGGTGAGATGGACTGTGTATGGGACATATCTATTATCTAAATGGGGAATTGGACTGGGCAATCAGAGGTACAGTCGGTGAGATGGACTGTGTATGGGACATATCTATTATCTAAATGGGGAATTGGACTGGGCAATCAGAGGTACAGTCGGTGAGATGGACTGTGTATGGGACATATCTATTATCTAAATGGGGAATTGGACTGGGCAATCAGAGGTACAGTCGGTGAGATGGACTGTGTATGGGACATATCTATTATCTAAATGGGGAATTGGACTGGGCAATCAGAGGTACAGTCGGTGAGATGGACTGTGTATGGGACATATCTATTATCTAAATGGGGAATTGGACTGGGCAATCAGAGGTACAGTCGGTGAGATGGACTGTGTATGGGACATATCTATTATCTAAATGGGGAATTGGACTGGGCAATCAGAGGTACAGTCGGTGAGATGGACTGTGTATGGGACATATCTATTATCTAAATGGGGAATTGGACTGGGCAATCAGAGGTACAGTCGGTGAGATGGACTGTGTATGGGACATATCTATTATCTAAATGGGGAATTGGACTGGGCAATCAGAGGTACAGTCGGTGAGATGGACTGTGTATGGGACATATCTATTATCTAAATGGGGAATTGGACTGGGCAATCAGAGGTACAGTCGGTGAGATGGACTGTGTATGGGACATATCTATTATCTAAATGGGGAATTGGACTGGGCAATCAGAGGTACAGTCGGTGAGATGGACTGTGTATGGGACATATCTATTATCTAAATGGGGAATTGGACTGGGCAATCAGAGGTACAGTCGGTGAGATGGACTGTGTATGGGACATATCTATTATCTAAATGGGGAATTGGACTGGGCAATCAGAGGTACAGTCGGTGAGATGGACTGTGTATGGGACATATCTATTATCTAAATGGGGAATTGGACTGGGCAATCAGAGGTACAGTCGGTGAGATGGACTGTGTATGGGACATATCTATTATCTAAATGGGGAATTGGACTGGGCAATCAGAGGTACAGTCGGTGAGATGGACTGTGTATGGGACATATCTATTATCTAAATGGGGAATTGGACTGGGCAATCAGAGGTACAGTCGGTGAGATGGACTGTGTATGGGACATATCTATTATCTAAATGGGGAATTGGACTGGGCAATCAGAGGTACAGTCGGTGAGATGGACTGTGTATGGGACATATCTATTATCTAAATGGGGAATTGGACTGGGCAATCAGAGGTACAGTCGGTGAGATGGACTGTGTATGGGACATATCTATTATCTAAATGGGGAATTGGACTGGGCAATCAGAGGTACAGTCGGTGAGATGGACTGTGTATGGGACATATCTATTATCTAAATGGGGAATTGGACTGGGCAATCAGAGGTACAGTCGGTGAGATGGACTGTGTATGGGACATATCTATTATCTAAATGGGGAATTGGACTGGGCAATCAGAGGTACAGTCGGTGAGATGGACTGTGTATGGGACATATCTATTATCTAAATGGGGAATTGGACTGGGCAATCAGAGGTACAGTCGGTGAGATGGACTGTGTATGGGACATATCTATTATCTAAATGGGGAATTGGACTGGGCAATCAGAGGTACAGTCGGTGAGATGGACTGTGTATGGGACATATCTATTATCTAAATGGGGAATTGGACTGGGCAATCAGAGGTACAGTCGGTGAGATGGACTGTGTATGGGACATATCTATTATCTAAATGGGGAATTGGACTGGGCAATCAGAGGTACAGTCGGTGAGATGGACTGTGTATGGGACATATCTATTATCTAAATGGGGAATTGGACTGGGCAATCAGAGGTACAGTCGGTGAGATGGACTGTGTATGGGACATATCTATTATCTAAATGGGGAATTGGACTGGGCAATCAGAGGTACAGTCGGTGAGATGGACTGTGTATGGGACATATCTATTATCTAAATGGGGAATTGGACTGGGCAATCAGAGGTACAGTCGGTGAGATGGACTGTGTATGGGACATATCTATTATCTAAATGGGGAATTGGACTGGGCAATCAGAGG
Source organism: Oncorhynchus mykiss (assembly GCF_057628025.1). NCBI lineage: Eukaryota > Metazoa > Chordata > Actinopteri > Salmoniformes > Salmonidae > Oncorhynchus > Oncorhynchus mykiss. Next base: position 37,079,903 of record NC_143045.1, read on the forward strand.
TACAGTCGGTGAGATGGACTGTGTATGGGACATATCTATTATCTAAATGGGGAATTGGACTGGGCAATCAGAGGTACAGTCGGTGAGATGGACTGTGTATGGGACATATCTATTATCTAAATGGGGAATTGGACTGGGCAATCAGAGGTACAGTCGGTGAGATGGACTGTGTATGGGACATATCTATTATCTAAATGGGGAATTGGACTGGGCAATCAGAGGTACAGTCGGTGAGATGGACTGTGTATGGGACATATCTATTATCTAAATGGGGAATTGGACTGGGCAATCAGAGGTACAGTCGGTGAGATGGACTGTGTATGGGACATATCTATTATCTAAATGGGGAATTGGACTGGGCAATCAGAGGTACAGTCGGTGAGATGGACTGTGTATGGGACATATCTATTATCTAAATGGGGAATTGGACTGGGCAATCAGAGGTACAGTCGGTGAGATGGACTGTGTATGGGACATATCTATTATCTAAATGGGGAATTGGACTGGGCAATCAGAGGTACAGTCGGTGAGATGGACTGTGTATGGGACATATCTATTATCTAAATGGGGAATTGGACTGGGCAATCAGAGGTACAGTCGGTGAGATGGACTGTGTATGGGACATATCTATTATCTAAATGGGGAATTGGACTGGGCAATCAGAGGTACAGTCGGTGAGATGGACTGTGTATGGGACATATCTATTATCTAAATGGGGAATTGGACTGGGCAATCAGAGGTACAGTCGGTGAGATGGACTGTGTATGGGACATATCTATTATCTAAATGGGGAATTGGACTGGGCAATCAGAGGTACAGTCGGTGAGATGGACTGTGTATGGGACATATCTATTATCTAAATGGGGAATTGGACTGGGCAATCAGAGGTACAGTCGGTGAGATGGACTGTGTATGGGACATATCTATTATCTAAATGGGGAATTGGACTGGGCAATCAGAGGTACAGTCGGTGAGATGGACTGTGTATGGGACATATCTATTATCTAAATGGGGAATTGGACTGGGCAATCAGAGGTACAGTCGGTGAGATGGACTGTGTATGGGACATATCTATTATCTAAATGGGGAATTGGACTGGGCAATCAGAGGTACAGTCGGTGAGATGGACTGTGTATGGGACATATCTATTATCTAAATGGGGAATTGGACTGGGCAATCAGAGGTACAGTCGGTGAGATGGACTGTGTATGGGACATATCTATTATCTAAATGGGGAATTGGACTGGGCAATCAGAGGTACAGTCGGTGAGATGGACTGTGTATGGGACATATCTATTATCTAAATGGGGAATTGGACTGGGCAATCAGAGGTACAGTCGGTGAGATGGACTGTGTATGGGACATATCTATTATCTAAATGGGGAATTGGACTGGGCAATCAGAGGTACAGTCGGTGAGATGGACTGTGTATGGGACATATCTATTATCTAAATGGGGAATTGGACTGGGCAATCAGAGGTACAGTCGGTGAGATGGACTGTGTATGGGACATATCTATTATCTAAATGGGGAATTGGACTGGGCAATCAGAGGTACAGTCGGTGAGATGGACTGTGTATGGGACATATCTATTATCTAAATGGGGAATTGGACTGGGCAATCAGAGGTACAGTCGGTGAGATGGACTGTGTATGGGACATATCTATTATCTAAATGGGGAATTGGACTGGGCAATCAGAGGTACAGTCGGTGAGATGGACTGTGTATGGGACATATCTATTATCTAAATGGGGAATTGGACTGGGCAATCAGAGGTACAGTCGGTGAGATGGACTGTGTATGGGACATATCTATTATCTAAATGGGGAATTGGACTGGGCAATCAGAGGTACAGTCGGTGAGATGGACTGTGTATGGGACATATCTATTATCTAAATGGGGAATTGGACTGGGCAATCAGAGGTACAGTCGGTGAGATGGACTGTGTATGGGACATATCTATTATCTAAATGGGGAATTGGACTGGGCAATCAGAGGTACAGTCGGTGAGATGGACTGTGTATGGGACATATCTATTATCTAAATGGGGAATTGGACTGGGCAATCAGAGGTACAGTCGGTGAGATGGACTGTGTATGGGACATATCTATTATCTAAATGGGGAATTGGACTGGGCAATCAGAGGTACAGTCGGTGAGATGGACTGTGTATGGGACATATCTATTATCTAAATGGGGAATTGGACTGGGCAATCAGAGGTACAGTCGGTGAGATGGACTGTGTATGGGACATATCTATTATCTAAATGGGGAATTGGACTGGGCAATCAGAGGTACAGTCGGTGAGATGGACTGTGTATGGGACATATCTATTATCTAAATGGGGAATTGGACTGGGCAATCAGAGGTACAGTCGGTGAGATGGACTGTGTATGGGACATATCTATTATCTAAATGGGGAATTGGACTGGGCAATCAGAGGTACAGTCGGTGAGATGGACTGTGTATGGGACATATCTATTATCTAAATGGGGAATTGGACTGGGCAATCAGAGGTACAGTCGGTGAGATGGACTGTGTATGGGACATATCTATTATCTAAATGGGGAATTGGACTGGGCAATCAGAGGTACAGTCGGTGAGATGGACTGTGTATGGGACATATCTATTATCTAAATGGGGAATTGGACTGGGCAATCAGAGGTACAGTCGGTGAGATGGACTGTGTATGGGACATATCTATTATCTAAATGGGGAATTGGACTGGGCAATCAGAGGTACAGTCGGTGAGATGGACTGTGTATGGGACATATCTATTATCTAAATGGGGAATTGGACTGGGCAATCAGAGGTACAGTCGGTGAGATGGACTGTGTATGGGACATATCTATTATCTAAATGGGGAATTGGACTGGGCAATCAGAGGTACAGTCGGTGAGATGGACTGTGTATGGGACATATCTATTATCTAAATGGGGAATTGGACTGGGCAATCAGAGGTACAGTCGGTGAGATGGACTGTGTATGGGACATATCTATTATCTAAATGGGGAATTGGACTGGGCAATCAGAGGTACAGTCGGTGAGATGGACTGTGTATGGGACATATCTATTATCTAAATGGGGAATTGGACTGGGCAATCAGAGGTACAGTCGGTGAGATGGACTGTGTATGGGACATATCTATTATCTAAATGGGGAATTGGACTGGGCAATCAGAGGTACAGTCGGTGAGATGGACTGTGTATGGGACATATCTATTATCTAAATGGGGAATTGGACTGGGCAATCAGAGGTACAGTCGGTGAGATGGACTGTGTATGGGACATATCTATTATCTAAATGGGGAATTGGACTGGGCAATCAGAGGTACAGTCGGTGAGATGGACTGTGTATGGGACATATCTATTATCTAAATGGGGAATTGGACTGGGCAATCAGAGGTACAGTCGGTGAGATGGACTGTGTATGGGACATATCTATTATCTAAATGGGGAATTGGACTGGGCAATCAGAGGTACAGTCGGTGAGATGGACTGTGTATGGGACATATCTATTATCTAAATGGGGAATTGGACTGGGCAATCAGAGGTACAGTCGGTGAGATGGACTGTGTATGGGACATATCTATTATCTAAATGGGGAATTGGACTGGGCAATCAGAGGTACAGTCGGTGAGATGGACTGTGTATGGGACATATCTATTATCTAAATGGGGAATTGGACTGGGCAATCAGAGGTACAGTCGGTGAGATGGACTGTGTATGGGACATATCTATTATCTAAATGGGGAATTGGACTGGGCAATCAGAGGTACAGTCGGTGAGATGGACTGTGTATGGGACATATCTATTATCTAAATGGGGAATTGGACTGGGCAATCAGAGGTACAGTCGGTGAGATGGACTGTGTATGGGACATATCTATTATCTAAATGGGGAATTGGACTGGGCAATCAGAGGTACAGTCGGTGAGATGGACTGTGTATGGGACATATCTATTATCTAAATGGGGAATTGGACTGGGCAATCAGAGGTACAGTCGGTGAGATGGACTGTGTATGGGACATATCTATTATCTAAATGGGGAATTGGACTGGGCAATCAGAGGTACAGTCGGTGAGATGGACTGTGTATGGGACATATCTATTATCTAAATGGGGAATTGGACTGGGCAATCAGAGGTACAGTCGGTGAGATGGACTGTGTATGGGACATATCTATTATCTAAATGGGGAATTGGACTGGGCAATCAGAGGTACAGTCGGTGAGATGGACTGTGTATGGGACATATCTATTATCTAAATGGGGAATTGGACTGGGCAATCAGAGGTACAGTCGGTGAGATGGACTGTGTATGGGACATATCTATTATCTAAATGGGGAATTGGACTGGGCAATCAGAGGTACAGTCGGTGAGATGGACTGTGTATGGGACATATCTATTATCTAAATGGGGAATTGGACTGGGCAATCAGAGGTACAGTCGGTGAGATGGACTGTGTATGGGACATATCTATTATCTAAATGGGGAATTGGACTGGGCAATCAGAGGTACAGTCGGTGAGATGGACTGTGTATGGGACATATCTATTATCTAAATGGGGAATTGGACTGGGCAATCAGAGGTACAGTCGGTGAGATGGACTGTGTATGGGACATATCTATTATCTAAATGGGGAATTGGACTGGGCAATCAGAGGTACAGTCGGTGAGATGGACTGTGTATGGGACATATCTATTATCTAAATGGGGAATTGGACTGGGCAATCAGAGGTACAGTCGGTGAGATGGACTGTGTATGGGACATATCTATTATCTAAATGGGGAATTGGACTGGGCAATCAGAGGTACAGTCGGTGAGATGGACTGTGTATGGGACATATCTATTATCTAAATGGGGAATTGGACTGGGCAATCAGAGGTACAGTCGGTGAGATGGACTGTGTATGGGACATATCTATTATCTAAATGGGGAATTGGACTGGGCAATCAGAGGTACAGTCGGTGAGATGGACTGTGTATGGGACATATCTATTATCTAAATGGGGAATTGGACTGGGCAATCAGAGGTACAGTCGGTGAGATGGACTGTGTATGGGACATATCTATTATCTAAATGGGGAATTGGACTGGGCAATCAGAGGTACAGTCGGTGAGATGGACTGTGTATGGGACATATCTATTATCTAAATGGGGAATTGGACTGGGCAATCAGAGGTACAGTCGGTGAGATGGACTGTGTATGGGACATATCTATTATCTAAATGGGGAATTGGACTGGGCAATCAGAGGTACAGTCGGTGAGATGGACTGTGTATGGGACATATCTATTATCTAAATGGGGAATTGGACTGGGCAATCAGAGGTACAGTCGGTGAGATGGACTGTGTATGGGACATATCTATTATCTAAATGGGGAATTGGACTGGGCAATCAGAGGTACAGTCGGTGAGATGGACTGTGTATGGGACATATCTATTATCTAAATGGGGAATTGGACTGGGCAATCAGAGGTACAGTCGGTGAGATGGACTGTGTATGGGACATATCTATTATCTAAATGGGGAATTGGACTGGGCAATCAGAGGTACAGTCGGTGAGATGGACTGTGTATGGGACATATCTATTATCTAAATGGGGAATTGGACTGGGCAATCAGAGGTACAGTCGGTGAGATGGACTGTGTATGGGACATATCTATTATCTAAATGGGGAATTGGACTGGGCAATCAGAGGTACAGTCGGTGAGATGGACTGTGTATGGGACATATCTATTATCTAAATGGGGAATTGGACTGGGCAATCAGAGGTACAGTCGGTGAGATGGACTGTGTATGGGACATATCTATTATCTAAATGGGGAATTGGACTGGGCAATCAGAGGTACAGTCGGTGAGATGGACTGTGTATGGGACATATCTATTATCTAAATGGGGAATTGGACTGGGCAATCAGAGGTACAGTCGGTGAGATGGACTGTGTATGGGACATATCTATTATCTAAATGGGGAATTGGACTGGGCAATCAGAGGTACAGTCGGTGAGATGGACTGTGTATGGGACATATCTATTATCTAAATGGGGAATTGGACTGGGCAATCAGAGGTACAGTCGGTGAGATGGACTGTGTATGGGACATATCTATTATCTAAATGGGGAATTGGACTGGGCAATCAGAGGTACAGTCGGTGAGATGGACTGTGTATGGGACATATCTATTATCTAAATGGGGAATTGGACTGGGCAATCAGAGGTACAGTCGGTGAGATGGACTGTGTATGGGACATATCTATTATCTAAATGGGGAATTGGACTGGGCAATCAGAGGTACAGTCGGTGAGATGGACTGTGTATGGGACATATCTATTATCTAAATGGGGAATTGGACTGGGCAATCAGAGGTACAGTCGGTGAGATGGACTGTGTATGGGACATATCTATTATCTAAATGGGGAATTGGACTGGGCAATCAGAGGTACAGTCGGTGAGATGGACTGTGTATGGGACATATCTATTATCTAAATGGGGAATTGGACTGGGCAATCAGAGGTACAGTCGGTGAGATGGACTGTGTATGGGACATATCTATTATCTAAATGGGGAATTGGACTGGGCAATCAGAGGTACAGTCGGTGAGATGGACTGTGTATGGGACATATCTATTATCTAAATGGGGAATTGGACTGGGCAATCAGAGGTACAGTCGGTGAGATGGACTGTGTATGGGACATATCTATTATCTAAATGGGGAATTGGACTGGGCAATCAGAGGTACAGTCGGTGAGATGGACTGTGTATGGGACATATCTATTATCTAAATGGGGAATTGGACTGGGCAATCAGAGGTACAGTCGGTGAGATGGACTGTGTATGGGACATATCTATTATCTAAATGGGGAATTGGACTGGGCAATCAGAGGTACAGTCGGTGAGATGGACTGTGTATGGGACATATCTATTATCTAAATGGGGAATTGGACTGGGCAATCAGAGGTACAGTCGGTGAGATGGACTGTGTATGGGACATATCTATTATCTAAATGGGGAATTGGACTGGGCAATCAGAGGTACAGTCGGTGAGATGGACTGTGTATGGGACATATCTATTATCTAAATGGGGAATTGGACTGGGCAATCAGAGGTACAGTCGGTGAGATGGACTGTGTATGGGACATATCTATTATCTAAATGGGGAATTGGACTGGGCAATCAGAGGTACAGTCGGTGAGATGGACTGTGTATGGGACATATCTATTATCTAAATGGGGAATTGGACTGGGCAATCAGAGGTACAGTCGGTGAGATGGACTGTGTATGGGACATATCTATTATCTAAATGGGGAATTGGACTGGGCAATCAGAGGTACAGTCGGTGAGATGGACTGTGTATGGGACATATCTATTATCTAAATGGGGAATTGGACTGGGCAATCAGAGGTACAGTCGGTGAGATGGACTGTGTATGGGACATATCTATTATCTAAATGGGGAATTGGACTGGGCAATCAGAGGTACAGTCGGTGAGATGGACTGTGTATGGGACATATCTATTATCTAAATGGGGAATTGGACTGGGCAATCAGAGGTACAGTCGGTGAGATGGACTGTGTATGGGACATATCTATTATCTAAATGGGGAATTGGACTGGGCAATCAGAGGTACAGTCGGTGAGATGGACTGTGTATGGGACATATCTATTATCTAAATGGGGAATTGGACTGGGCAATCAGAGGTACAGTCGGTGAGATGGACTGTGTATGGGACATATCTATTATCTAAATGGGGAATTGGACTGGGCAATCAGAGGTACAGTCGGTGAGATGGACTGTGTATGGGACATATCTATTATCTAAATGGGGAATTGGACTGGGCAATCAGAGGTACAGTCGGTGAGATGGACTGTGTATGGGACATATCTATTATCTAAATGGGGAATTGGACTGGGCAATCAGAGGTACAGTCGGTGAGATGGACTGTGTATGGGACATATCTATTATCTAAATGGGGAATTGGACTGGGCAATCAGAGGTACAGTCGGTGAGATGGACTGTGTATGGGACATATCTATTATCTAAATGGGGAATTGGACTGGGCAATCAGAGGTACAGTCGGTGAGATGGACTGTGTATGGGACATATCTATTATCTAAATGGGGAATTGGACTGGGCAATCAGAGGTACAGTCGGTGAGATGGACTGTGTATGGGACATATCTATTATCTAAATGGGGAATTGGACTGGGCAATCAGAGGTACAGTCGGTGAGATGGACTGTGTATGGGACATATCTATTATCTAAATGGGGAATTGGACTGGGCAATCAGAGGTACAGTCGGTGAGATGGACTGTGTATGGGACATATCTATTATCTAAATGGGGAATTGGACTGGGCAATCAGAGGTACAGTCGGTGAGATGGACTGTGTATGGGACATATCTATTATCTAAATGGGGAATTGGACTGGGCAATCAGAGGTACAGTCGGTGAGATGGACTGTGTATGGGACATATCTATTATCTAAATGGGGAATTGGACTGGGCAATCAGAGGTACAGTCGGTGAGATGGACTGTGTATGGGACATATCTATTATCTAAATGGGGAATTGGACTGGGCAATCAGAGGTACAGTCGGTGAGATGGACTGTGTATGGGACATATCTATTATCTAAATGGGGAATTGGACTGGGCAATCAGAGGTACAGTCGGTGAGATGGACTGTGTATGGGACATATCTATTATCTAAATGGGGAATTGGACTGGGCAATCAGAGGTACAGTCGGTGAGATGGACTGTGTATGGGACATATCTATTATCTAAATGGGGAATTGGACTGGGCAATCAGAGGTACAGTCGGTGAGATGGACTGTGTATGGGACATATCTATTATCTAAATGGGGAATTGGACTGGGCAATCAGAGGTACAGTCGGTGAGATGGACTGTGTATGGGACATATCTATTATCTAAATGGGGAATTGGACTGGGCAATCAGAGGTACAGTCGGTGAGATGGACTGTGTATGGGACATATCTATTATCTAAATGGGGAATTGGACTGGGCAATCAGAGGTACAGTCGGTGAGATGGACTGTGTATGGGACATATCTATTATCTAAATGGGGAATTGGACTGGGCAATCAGAGGTACAGTCGGTGAGATGGACTGTGTATGGGACATATCTATTATCTAAATGGGGAATTGGACTGGGCAATCAGAGGTACAGTCGGTGAGATGGACTGTGTATGGGACATATCTATTATCTAAATGGGGAATTGGACTGGGCAATCAGAGGTACAGTCGGTGAGATGGACTGTGTATGGGACATATCTATTATCTAAATGGGGAATTGGACTGGGCAATCAGAGGTACAGTCGGTGAGATGGACTGTGTATGGGACATATCTATTATCTAAATGGGGAATTGGACTGGGCAATCAGAGGTACAGTCGGTGAGATGGACTGTGTATGGGACATATCTATTATCTAAATGGGGAATTGGACTGGGCAATCAGAGGTACAGTCGGTGAGATGGACTGTGTATGGGACATATCTATTATCTAAATGGGGAATTGGACTGGGCAATCAGAGGTACAGTCGGTGAGATGGACTGTGTATGGGACATATCTATTATCTAAATGGGGAATTGGACTGGGCAATCAGAGGTACAGTCGGTGAGATGGACTGTGTATGGGACATATCTATTATCTAAATGGGGAATTGGACTGGGCAATCAGAGGTACAGTCGGTGAGATGGACTGTGTATGGGACATATCTATTATCTAAATGGGGAATTGGACTGGGCAATCAGAGGTACAGTCGGTGAGATGGACTGTGTATGGGACATATCTATTATCTAAATGGGGAATTGGACTGGGCAATCAGAGGTACAGTCGGTGAGATGGACTGTGTATGGGACATATCTATTATCTAAATGGGGAATTGGACTGGGCAATCAGAGGTACAGTCGGTGAGATGGACTGTGTATGGGACATATCTATTATCTAAATGGGGAATTGGACTGGGCAATCAGAGGTACAGTCGGTGAGATGGACTGTGTATGGGACATATCTATTATCTAAATGGGGAATTGGACTGGGCAATCAGAGGTACAGTCGGTGAGATGGACTGTGTATGGGACATATCTATTATCTAAATGGGGAATTGGACTGGGCAATCAGAGGTACAGTCGGTGAGATGGACTGTGTATGGGACATATCTATTATCTAAATGGGGAATTGGACTGGGCAATCAGAGGTACAGTCGGTGAGATGGACTGTGTATGGGACATATCTATTATCTAAATGGGGAATTGGACTGGGCAATCAGAGGTACAGTCGGTGAGATGGACTGTGTATGGGACATATCTATTATCTAAATGGGGAATTGGACTGGGCAATCAGAGGTACAGTCGGTGAGATGGACTGTGTATGGGACATATCTATTATCTAAATGGGGAATTGGACTGGGCAATCAGAGGTACAGTCGGTGAGATGGACTGTGTATGGGACATATCTATTATCTAAATGGGGAATTGGACTGGGCAATCAGAGGTACAGTCGGTGAGATGGACTGTGTATGGGACATATCTATTATCTAAATGGGGAATTGGACTGGGCAATCAGAGGTACAGTCGGTGAGATGGACTGTGTATGGGACATATCTATTATCTAAATGGGGAATTGGACTGGGCAATCAGAGGTACAGTCGGTGAGATGGACTGTGTATGGGACATATCTATTATCTAAATGGGGAATTGGACTGGGCAATCAGAGGTACAGTCGGTGAGATGGACTGTGTATGGGACATATCTATTATCTAAATGGGGAATTGGACTGGGCAATCAGAGGTACAGTCGGTGAGATGGACTGTGTATGGGACATATCTATTATCTAAATGGGGAATTGGACTGGGCAATCAGAGGTACAGTCGGTGAGATGGACTGTGTATGGGACATATCTATTATCTAAATGGGGAATTGGACTGGGCAATCAGAGGTACAGTCGGTGAGATGGACTGTGTATGGGACATATCTATTATCTAAATGGGGAATTGGACTGGGCAATCAGAGGTACAGTCGGTGAGATGGACTGTGTATGGGACATATCTATTATCTAAATGGGGAATTGGACTGGGCAATCAGAGGTACAGTCGGTGAGATGGACTGTGTATGGGACATATCTATTATCTAAATGGGGAATTGGACTGGGCAATCAGAGGTACAGTCGGTGAGATGGACTGTGTATGGGACATATCTATTATCTAAATGGGGAATTGGACTGGGCAATCAGAGGTACAGTCGGTGAGATGGACTGTGTATGGGACATATCTATTATCTAAATGGGGAATTGGACTGGGCAATCAGAGGTACAGTCGGTGAGATGGACTGTGTATGGGACATATCTATTATCTAAATGGGGAATTGGACTGGGCAATCAGAGGTACAGTCGGTGAGATGGACTGTGTATGGGACATATCTATTATCTAAATGGGGAATTGGACTGGGCAATCAGAGGTACAGTCGGTGAGATGGACTGTGTATGGGACATATCTATTATCTAAATGGGGAATTGGACTGGGCAATCAGAGGTACAGTCGGTGAGATGGACTGTGTATGGGACATATCTATTATCTAAATGGGGAATTGGACTGGGCAATCAGAGGTACAGTCGGTGAGATGGACTGTGTATGGGACATATCTATTATCTAAATGGGGAATTGGACTGGGCAATCAGAGGTACAGTCGGTGAGATGGACTGTGTATGGGACATATCTATTATCTAAATGGGGAATTGGACTGGGCAATCAGAGGTACAGTCGGTGAGATGGACTGTGTATGGGACATATCTATTATCTAAATGGGGAATTGGACTGGGCAATCAGAGGTACAGTCGGTGAGATGGACTGTGTATGGGACATATCTATTATCTAAATGGGGAATTGGACTGGGCAATCAGAGGTACAGTCGGTGAGATGGACTGTGTATGGGACATATCTATTATCTAAATGGGGAATTGGACTGGGCAATCAGAGGTACAGTCGGTGAGATGGACTGTGTATGGGACATATCTATTATCTAAATGGGGAATTGGACTGGGCAATCAGAGGTACAGTCGGTGAGATGGACTGTGTATGGGACATATCTATTATCTAAATGGGGAATTGGACTGGGCAATCAGAGGTACAGTCGGTGAGATGGACTGTGTATGGGACATATCTATTATCTAAATGGGGAATTGGACTGGGCAATCAGAGGTACAGTCGGTGAGATGGACTGTGTATGGGACATATCTATTATCTAAATGGGGAATTGGACTGGGCAATCAGAGGTACAGTCGGTGAGATGGACTGTGTATGGGACATATCTATTATCTAAATGGGGAATTGGACTGGGCAATCAGAGGTACAGTCGGTGAGATGGACTGTGTATGGGACATATCTATTATCTAAATGGGGAATTGGACTGGGCAATCAGAGGTACAGTCGGTGAGATGGACTGTGTATGGGACATATCTATTATCTAAATGGGGAATTGGACTGGGCAATCAGAGGTACAGTCGGTGAGATGGACTGTGTATGGGACATATCTATTATCTAAATGGGGAATTGGACTGGGCAATCAGAGGTACAGTCGGTGAGATGGACTGTGTATGGGACATATCTATTATCTAAATGGGGAATTGGACTGGGCAATCAGAGGTACAGTCGGTGAGATGGACTGTGTATGGGACATATCTATTATCTAAATGGGGAATTGGACTGGGCAATCAGAGGTACAGTCGGTGAGATGGACTGTGTATGGGACATATCTATTATCTAAATGGGGAATTGGACTGGGCAATCAGAGGTACAGTCGGTGAGATGGACTGTGTATGGGACATATCTATTATCTAAATGGGGAATTGGACTGGGCAATCAGAGGTACAGTCGGTGAGATGGACTGTGTATGGGACATATCTATTATCTAAATGGGGAATTGGACTGGGCAATCAGAGGTACAGTCGGTGAGATGGACTGTGTATGGGACATATCTATTATCTAAATGGGGAATTGGACTGGGCAATCAGAGGTACAGTCGGTGAGATGGACTGTGTATGGGACATATCTATTATCTAAATGGGGAATTGGACTGGGCAATCAGAGGTACAGTCGGTGAGATGGACTGTGTATGGGACATATCTATTATCTAAATGGGGAATTGGACTGGGCAATCAGAGGTACAGTCGGTGAGATGGACTGTGTATGGGACATATCTATTATCTAAATGGGGAATTGGACTGGGCAATCAGAGGTACAGTCGGTGAGATGGACTGTGTATGGGACATATCTATTATCTAAATGGGGAATTGGACTGGGCAATCAGAGGTACAGTCGGTGAGATGGACTGTGTATGGGACATATCTATTATCTAAATGGGGAATTGGACTGGGCAATCAGAGGTACAGTCGGTGAGATGGACTGTGTATGGGACATATCTATTATCTAAATGGGGAATTGGACTGGGCAATCAGAGGTACAGTCGGTGAGATGGACTGTGTATGGGACATATCTATTATCTAAATGGGGAATTGGACTGGGCAATCAGAGGTACAGTCGGTGAGATGGACTGTGTATGGGACATATCTATTATCTAAATGGGGAATTGGACTGGGCAATCAGAGGTACAGTCGGTGAGATGGACTGTGTATGGGACATATCTATTATCTAAATGGGGAATTGGACTGGGCAATCAGAGGTACAGTCGGTGAGATGGACTGTGTATGGGACATATCTATTATCTAAATGGGGAATTGGACTGGGCAATCAGAGGTACAGTCGGTGAGATGGACTGTGTATGGGACATATCTATTATCTAAATGGGGAATTGGACTGGGCAATCAGAGGTACAGTCGGTGAGATGGACTGTGTATGGGACATATCTATTATCTAAATGGGGAATTGGACTGGGCAATCAGAGGTACAGTCGGTGAGATGGACTGTGTATGGGACATATCTATTATCTAAATGGGGAATTGGACTGGGCAATCAGAGGTACAGTCGGTGAGATGGACTGTGTATGGGACATATCTATTATCTAAATGGGGAATTGGACTGGGCAATCAGAGGTACAGTCGGTGAGATGGACTGTGTATGGGACATATCTATTATCTAAATGGGGAATTGGACTGGGCAATCAGAGGTACAGTCGGTGAGATGGACTGTGTATGGGACATATCTATTATCTAAATGGGGAATTGGACTGGGCAATCAGAGGTACAGTCGGTGAGATGGACTGTGTATGGGACATATCTATTATCTAAATGGGGAATTGGACTGGGCAATCAGAGGTACAGTCGGTGAGATGGACTGTGTATGGGACATATCTATTATCTAAATGGGGAATTGGACTGGGCAATCAGAGGTACAGTCGGTGAGATGGACTGTGTATGGGACATATCTATTATCTAAATGGGGAATTGGACTGGGCAATCAGAGGTACAGTCGGTGAGATGGACTGTGTATGGGACATATCTATTATCTAAATGGGGAATTGGACTGGGCAATCAGAGGTACAGTCGGTGAGATGGACTGTGTATGGGACATATCTATTATCTAAATGGGGAATTGGACTGGGCAATCAGAGGTACAGTCGGTGAGATGGACTGTGTATGGGACATATCTATTATCTAAATGGGGAATTGGACTGGGCAATCAGAGGTACAGTCGGTGAGATGGACTGTGTATGGGACATATCTATTATCTAAATGGGGAATTGGACTGGGCAATCAGAGGTACAGTCGGTGAGATGGACTGTGTATGGGACATATCTATTATCTAAATGGGGAATTGGACTGGGCAATCAGAGGTACAGTCGGTGAGATGGACTGTGTATGGGACATATCTATTATCTAAATGGGGAATTGGACTGGGCAATCAGAGGTACAGTCGGTGAGATGGACTGTGTATGGGACATATCTATTATCTAAATGGGGAATTGGACTGGGCAATCAGAGGTACAGTCGGTGAGATGGACTGTGTATGGGACATATCTATTATCTAAATGGGGAATTGGACTGGGCAATCAGAGGTACAGTCGGTGAGATGGACTGTGTATGGGACATATCTATTATCTAAATGGGGAATTGGACTGGGCAATCAGAGGTACAGTCGGTGAGATGGACTGTGTATGGGACATATCTATTATCTAAATGGGGAATTGGACTGGGCAATCAGAGGTACAGTCGGTGAGATGGACTGTGTATGGGACATATCTATTATCTAAATGGGGAATTGGACTGGGCAATCAGAGGTACAGTCGGTGAGATGGACTGTGTATGGGACATATCTATTATCTAAATGGGGAATTGGACTGGGCAATCAGAGGTACAGTCGGTGAGATGGACTGTGTATGGGACATATCTATTATCTAAATGGGGAATTGGACTGGGCAATCAGAGGTACAGTCGGTGAGATGGACTGTGTATGGGACATATCTATTATCTAAATGGGGAATTGGACTGGGCAATCAGAGGTACAGTCGGTGAGATGGACTGTGTATGGGACATATCTATTATCTAAATGGGGAATTGGACTGGGCAATCAGAGGTACAGTCGGTGAGATGGACTGTGTATGGGACATATCTATTATCTAAATGGGGAATTGGACTGGGCAATCAGAGGTACAGTCGGTGAGATGGACTGTGTATGGGACATATCTATTATCTAAATGGGGAATTGGACTGGGCAATCAGAGGTACAGTCGGTGAGATGGACTGTGTATGGGACATATCTATTATCTAAATGGGGAATTGGACTGGGCAATCAGAGGTACAGTCGGTGAGATGGACTGTGTATGGGACATATCTATTATCTAAATGGGGAATTGGACTGGGCAATCAGAGGTACAGTCGGTGAGATGGACTGTGTATGGGACATATCTATTATCTAAATGGGGAATTGGACTGGGCAATCAGAGGTACAGTCGGTGAGATGGACTGTGTATGGGACATATCTATTATCTAAATGGGGAATTGGACTGGGCAATCAGAGGTACAGTCGGTGAGATGGACTGTGTATGGGACATATCTATTATCTAAATGGGGAATTGGACTGGGCAATCAGAGGTACAGTCGGTGAGATGGACTGTGTATGGGACATATCTATTATCTAAATGGGGAATTGGACTGGGCAATCAGAGGTACAGTCGGTGAGATGGACTGTGTATGGGACATATCTATTATCTAAATGGGGAATTGGACTGGGCAATCAGAGGTACAGTCGGTGAGATGGACTGTGTATGGGACATATCTATTATCTAAATGGGGAATTGGACTGGGCAATCAGAGGTACAGTCGGTGAGATGGACTGTGTATGGGACATATCTATTATCTAAATGGGGAATTGGACTGGGCAATCAGAGGTACAGTCGGTGAGATGGACTGTGTATGGGACATATCTATTATCTAAATGGGGAATTGGACTGGGCAATCAGAGGTACAGTCGGTGAGATGGACTGTGTATGGGACATATCTATTATCTAAATGGGGAATTGGACTGGGCAATCAGAGGTACAGTCGGTGAGATGGACTGTGTATGGGACATATCTATTATCTAAATGGGGAATTGGACTGGGCAATCAGAGGTACAGTCGGTGAGATGGACTGTGTATGGGACATATCTATTATCTAAATGGGGAATTGGACTGGGCAATCAGAGGTACAGTCGGTGAGATGGACTGTGTATGGGACATATCTATTATCTAAATGGGGAATTGGACTGGGCAATCAGAGGTACAGTCGGTGAGATGGACTGTGTATGGGACATATCTATTATCTAAATGGGGAATTGGACTGGGCAATCAGAGGTACAGTCGGTGAGATGGACTGTGTATGGGACATATCTATTATCTAAATGGGGAATTGGACTGGGCAATCAGAGGTACAGTCGGTGAGATGGACTGTGTATGGGACATATCTATTATCTAAATGGGGAATTGGACTGGGCAATCAGAGGTACAGTCGGTGAGATGGACTGTGTATGGGACATATCTATTATCTAAATGGGGAATTGGACTGGGCAATCAGAGGTACAGTCGGTGAGATGGACTGTGTATGGGACATATCTATTATCTAAATGGGGAATTGGACTGGGCAATCAGAGGTACAGTCGGTGAGATGGACTGTGTATGGGACATATCTATTATCTAAATGGGGAATTGGACTGGGCAATCAGAGGTACAGTCGGTGAGATGGACTGTGTATGGGACATATCTATTATCTAAATGGGGAATTGGACTGGGCAATCAGAGGTACAGTCGGTGAGATGGACTGTGTATGGGACATATCTATTATCTAAATGGGGAATTGGACTGGGCAATCAGAGGTACAGTCGGTGAGATGGACTGTGTATGGGACATATCTATTATCTAAATGGGGAATTGGACTGGGCAATCAGAGGTACAGTCGGTGAGATGGACTGTGTATGGGACATATCTATTATCTAAATGGGGAATTGGACTGGGCAATCAGAGGTACAGTCGGTGAGATGGACTGTGTATGGGACATATCTATTATCTAAATGGGGAATTGGACTGGGCAATCAGAGGTACAGTCGGTGAGATGGACTGTGTATGGGACATATCTATTATCTAAATGGGGAATTGGACTGGGCAATCAGAGGTACAGTCGGTGAGATGGACTGTGTATGGGACATATCTATTATCTAAATGGGGAATTGGACTGGGCAATCAGAGGTACAGTCGGTGAGATGGACTGTGTATGGGACATATCTATTATCTAAATGGGGAATTGGACTGGGCAATCAGAGGTACAGTCGGTGAGATGGACTGTGTATGGGACATATCTATTATCTAAATGGGGAATTGGACTGGGCAATCAGAGGTACAGTCGGTGAGATGGACTGTGTATGGGACATATCTATTATCTAAATGGGGAATTGGACTGGGCAATCAGAGGTACAGTCGGTGAGATGGACTGTGTATGGGACATATCTATTATCTAAATGGGGAATTGGACTGGGCAATCAGAGGTACAGTCGGTGAGATGGACTGTGTATGGGACATATCTATTATCTAAATGGGGAATTGGACTGGGCAATCAGAGGTACAGTCGGTGAGATGGACTGTGTATGGGACATATCTATTATCTAAATGGGGAATTGGACTGGGCAATCAGAGGTACAGTCGGTGAGATGGACTGTGTATGGGACATATCTATTATCTAAATGGGGAATTGGACTGGGCAATCAGAGGTACAGTCGGTGAGATGGACTGTGTATGGGACATATCTATTATCTAAATGGGGAATTGGACTGGGCAATCAGAGGTACAGTCGGTGAGATGGACTGTGTATGGGACATATCTATTATCTAAATGGGGAATTGGACTGGGCAATCAGAGGTACAGTCGGTGAGATGGACTGTGTATGGGACATATCTATTATCTAAATGGGGAATTGGACTGGGCAATCAGAGGTACAGTCGGTGAGATGGACTGTGTATGGGACATATCTATTATCTAAATGGGGAATTGGACTGGGCAATCAGAGGTACAGTCGGTGAGATGGACTGTGTATGGGACATATCTATTATCTAAATGGGGAATTGGACTGGGCAATCAGAGGTACAGTCGGTGAGATGGACTGTGTATGGGACATATCTATTATCTAAATGGGGAATTGGACTGGGCAATCAGAGGTACAGTCGGTGAGATGGACTGTGTATGGGACATATCTATTATCTAAATGGGGAATTGGACTGGGCAATCAGAGGTACAGTCGGTGAGATGGACTGTGTATGGGACATATCTATTATCTAAATGGGGAATTGGACTGGGCAATCAGAGGTACAGTCGGTGAGATGGACTGTGTATGGGACATATCTATTATCTAAATGGGGAATTGGACTGGGCAATCAGAGGTACAGTCGGTGAGATGGACTGTGTATGGGACATATCTATTATCTAAATGGGGAATTGGACTGGGCAATCAGAGGTACAGTCGGTGAGATGGACTGTGTATGGGACATATCTATTATCTAAATGGGGAATTGGACTGGGCAATCAGAGGTACAGTCGGTGAGATGGACTGTGTATGGGACATATCTATTATCTAAATGGGGAATTGGACTGGGCAATCAGAGGTACAGTCGGTGAGATGGACTGTGTATGGGACATATCTATTATCTAAATGGGGAATTGGACTGGGCAATCAGAGGTACAGTCGGTGAGATGGACTGTGTATGGGACATATCTATTATCTAAATGGGGAATTGGACTGGGCAATCAGAGGTACAGTCGGTGAGATGGACTGTGTATGGGACATATCTATTATCTAAATGGGGAATTGGACTGGGCAATCAGAGGTACAGTCGGTGAGATGGACTGTGTATGGGACATATCTATTATCTAAATGGGGAATTGGACTGGGCAATCAGAGGTACAGTCGGTGAGATGGACTGTGTATGGGACATATCTATTATCTAAATGGGGAATTGGACTGGGCAATCAGAGGTACAGTCGGTGAGATGGACTGTGTATGGGACATATCTATTATCTAAATGGGGAATTGGACTGGGCAATCAGAGGTACAGTCGGTGAGATGGACTGTGTATGGGACATATCTATTATCTAAATGGGGAATTGGACTGGGCAATCAGAGGTACAGTCGGTGAGATGGACTGTGTATGGGACATATCTATTATCTAAATGGGGAATTGGACTGGGCAATCAGAGGTACAGTCGGTGAGATGGACTGTGTATGGGACATATCTATTATCTAAATGGGGAATTGGACTGGGCAATCAGAGGTACAGTCGGTGAGATGGACTGTGTATGGGACATATCTATTATCTAAATGGGGAATTGGACTGGGCAATCAGAGGTACAGTCGGTGAGATGGACTGTGTATGGGACATATCTATTATCTAAATGGGGAATTGGACTGGGCAATCAGAGGTACAGTCGGTGAGATGGACTGTGTATGGGACATATCTATTATCTAAATGGGGAATTGGACTGGGCAATCAGAGGTACAGTCGGTGAGATGGACTGTGTATGGGACATATCTATTATCTAAATGGGGAATTGGACTGGGCAATCAGAGGTACAGTCGGTGAGATGGACTGTGTATGGGACATATCTATTATCTAAATGGGGAATTGGACTGGGCAATCAGAGGTACAGTCGGTGAGATGGACTGTGTATGGGACATATCTATTATCTAAATGGGGAATTGGACTGGGCAATCAGAGGTACAGTCGGTGAGATGGACTGTGTATGGGACATATCTATTATCTAAATGGGGAATTGGACTGGGCAATCAGAGGTACAGTCGGTGAGATGGACTGTGTATGGGACATATCTATTATCTAAATGGGGAATTGGACTGGGCAATCAGAGGTACAGTCGGTGAGATGGACTGTGTATGGGACATATCTATTATCTAAATGGGGAATTGGACTGGGCAATCAGAGGTACAGTCGGTGAGATGGACTGTGTATGGGACATATCTATTATCTAAATGGGGAATTGGACTGGGCAATCAGAGGTACAGTCGGTGAGATGGACTGTGTATGGGACATATCTATTATCTAAATGGGGAATTGGACTGGGCAATCAGAGGTACAGTCGGTGAGATGGACTGTGTATGGGACATATCTATTATCTAAATGGGGAATTGGACTGGGCAATCAGAGGTACAGTCGGTGAGATGGACTGTGTATGGGACATATCTATTATCTAAATGGGGAATTGGACTGGGCAATCAGAGGTACAGTCGGTGAGATGGACTGTGTATGGGACATATCTATTATCTAAATGGGGAATTGGACTGGGCAATCAGAGGTACAGTCGGTGAGATGGACTGTGTATGGGACATATCTATTATCTAAATGGGGAATTGGACTGGGCAATCAGAGGTACAGTCGGTGAGATGGACTGTGTATGGGACATATCTATTATCTAAATGGGGAATTGGACTGGGCAATCAGAGGTACAGTCGGTGAGATGGACTGTGTATGGGACATATCTATTATCTAAATGGGGAATTGGACTGGGCAATCAGAGGTACAGTCGGTGAGATGGACTGTGTATGGGACATATCTATTATCTAAATGGGGAATTGGACTGGGCAATCAGAGGTACAGTCGGTGAGATGGACTGTGTATGGGACATATCTATTATCTAAATGGGGAATTGGACTGGGCAATCAGAGGTACAGTCGGTGAGATGGACTGTGTATGGGACATATCTATTATCTAAATGGGGAATTGGACTGGGCAATCAGAGGTACAGTCGGTGAGATGGACTGTGTATGGGACATATCTATTATCTAAATGGGGAATTGGACTGGGCAATCAGAGGTACAGTCGGTGAGATGGACTGTGTATGGGACATATCTATTATCTAAATGGGGAATTGGACTGGGCAATCAGAGGTACAGTCGGTGAGATGGACTGTGTATGGGACATATCTATTATCTAAATGGGGAATTGGACTGGGCAATCAGAGGTACAGTCGGTGAGATGGACTGTGTATGGGACATATCTATTATCTAAATGGGGAATTGGACTGGGCAATCAGAGGTACAGTCGGTGAGATGGACTGTGTATGGGACATATCTATTATCTAAATGGGGAATTGGACTGGGCAATCAGAGGTACAGTCGGTGAGATGGACTGTGTATGGGACATATCTATTATCTAAATGGGGAATTGGACTGGGCAATCAGAGGTACAGTCGGTGAGATGGACTGTGTATGGGACATATCTATTATCTAAATGGGGAATTGGACTGGGCAATCAGAGGTACAGTCGGTGAGATGGACTGTGTATGGGACATATCTATTATCTAAATGGGGAATTGGACTGGGCAATCAGAGGTACAGTCGGTGAGATGGACTGTGTATGGGACATATCTATTATCTAAATGGGGAATTGGACTGGGCAATCAGAGGTACAGTCGGTGAGATGGACTGTGTATGGGACATATCTATTATCTAAATGGGGAATTGGACTGGGCAATCAGAGGTACAGTCGGTGAGATGGACTGTGTATGGGACATATCTATTATCTAAATGGGGAATTGGACTGGGCAATCAGAGGTACAGTCGGTGAGATGGACTGTGTATGGGACATATCTATTATCTAAATGGGGAATTGGACTGGGCAATCAGAGGTACAGTCGGTGAGATGGACTGTGTATGGGACATATCTATTATCTAAATGGGGAATTGGACTGGGCAATCAGAGGTACAGTCGGTGAGATGGACTGTGTATGGGACATATCTATTATCTAAATGGGGAATTGGACTGGGCAATCAGAGGTACAGTCGGTGAGATGGACTGTGTATGGGACATATCTATTATCTAAATGGGGAATTGGACTGGGCAATCAGAGGTACAGTCGGTGAGATGGACTGTGTATGGGACATATCTATTATCTAAATGGGGAATTGGACTGGGCAATCAGAGGTACAGTCGGTGAGATGGACTGTGTATGGGACATATCTATTATCTAAATGGGGAATTGGACTGGGCAATCAGAGGTACAGTCGGTGAGATGGACTGTGTATGGGACATATCTATTATCTAAATGGGGAATTGGACTGGGCAATCAGAGGTACAGTCGGTGAGATGGACTGTGTATGGGACATATCTATTATCTAAATGGGGAATTGGACTGGGCAATCAGAGGTACAGTCGGTGAGATGGACTGTGTATGGGACATATCTATTATCTAAATGGGGAATTGGACTGGGCAATCAGAGGTACAGTCGGTGAGATGGACTGTGTATGGGACATATCTATTATCTAAATGGGGAATTGGACTGGGCAATCAGAGGTACAGTCGGTGAGATGGACTGTGTATGGGACATATCTATTATCTAAATGGGGAATTGGACTGGGCAATCAGAGGTACAGTCGGTGAGATGGACTGTGTATGGGACATATCTATTATCTAAATGGGGAATTGGACTGGGCAATCAGAGGTACAGTCGGTGAGATGGACTGTGTATGGGACATATCTATTATCTAAATGGGGAATTGGACTGGGCAATCAGAGGTACAGTCGGTGAGATGGACTGTGTATGGGACATATCTATTATCTAAATGGGGAATTGGACTGGGCAATCAGAGGTACAGTCGGTGAGATGGACTGTGTATGGGACATATCTATTATCTAAATGGGGAATTGGACTGGGCAATCAGAGGTACAGTCGGTGAGATGGACTGTGTATGGGACATATCTATTATCTAAATGGGGAATTGGACTGGGCAATCAGAGGTACAGTCGGTGAGATGGACTGTGTATGGGACATATCTATTATCTAAATGGGGAATTGGACTGGGCAATCAGAGGTACAGTCGGTGAGATGGACTGTGTATGGGACATATCTATTATCTAAATGGGGAATTGGACTGGGCAATCAGAGGTACAGTCGGTGAGATGGACTGTGTATGGGACATATCTATTATCTAAATGGGGAATTGGACTGGGCAATCAGAGGTACAGTCGGTGAGATGGACTGTGTATGGGACATATCTATTATCTAAATGGGGAATTGGACTGGGCAATCAGAGGTACAGTCGGTGAGATGGACTGTGTATGGGACATATCTATTATCTAAATGGGGAATTGGACTGGGCAATCAGAGGTACAGTCGGTGAGATGGACTGTGTATGGGACATATCTATTATCTAAATGGGGAATTGGACTGGGCAATCAGAGGTACAGTCGGTGAGATGGACTGTGTATGGGACATATCTATTATCTAAATGGGGAATTGGACTGGGCAATCAGAGGTACAGTCGGTGAGATGGACTGTGTATGGGACATATCTATTATCTAAATGGGGAATTGGACTGGGCAATCAGAGGTACAGTCGGTGAGATGGACTGTGTATGGGACATATCTATTATCTAAATGGGGAATTGGACTGGGCAATCAGAGGTACAGTCGGTGAGATGGACTGTGTATGGGACATATCTATTATCTAAATGGGGAATTGGACTGGGCAATCAGAGGTACAGTCGGTGAGATGGACTGTGTATGGGACATATCTATTATCTAAATGGGGAATTGGACTGGGCAATCAGAGGTACAGTCGGTGAGATGGACTGTGTATGGGACATATCTATTATCTAAATGGGGAATTGGACTGGGCAATCAGAGGTACAGTCGGTGAGATGGACTGTGTATGGGACATATCTATTATCTAAATGGGGAATTGGACTGGGCAATCAGAGGTACAGTCGGTGAGATGGACTGTGTATGGGACATATCTATTATCTAAATGGGGAATTGGACTGGGCAATCAGAGGTACAGTCGGTGAGATGGACTGTGTATGGGACATATCTATTATCTAAATGGGGAATTGGACTGGGCAATCAGAGGTACAGTCGGTGAGATGGACTGTGTATGGGACATATCTATTATCTAAATGGGGAATTGGACTGGGCAATCAGAGGTACAGTCGGTGAGATGGACTGTGTATGGGACATATCTATTATCTAAATGGGGAATTGGACTGGGCAATCAGAGGTACAGTCGGTGAGATGGACTGTGTATGGGACATATCTATTATCTAAATGGGGAATTGGACTGGGCAATCAGAGGTACAGTCGGTGAGATGGACTGTGTATGGGACATATCTATTATCTAAATGGGGAATTGGACTGGGCAATCAGAGGTACAGTCGGTGAGATGGACTGTGTATGGGACATATCTATTATCTAAATGGGGAATTGGACTGGGCAATCAGAGGTACAGTCGGTGAGATGGACTGTGTATGGGACATATCTATTATCTAAATGGGGAATTGGACTGGGCAATCAGAGGTACAGTCGGTGAGATGGACTGTGTATGGGACATATCTATTATCTAAATGGGGAATTGGACTGGGCAATCAGAGGTACAGTCGGTGAGATGGACTGTGTATGGGACATATCTATTATCTAAATGGGGAATTGGACTGGGCAATCAGAGGTACAGTCGGTGAGATGGACTGTGTATGGGACATATCTATTATCTAAATGGGGAATTGGACTGGGCAATCAGAGGTACAGTCGGTGAGATGGACTGTGTATGGGACATATCTATTATCTAAATGGGGAATTGGACTGGGCAATCAGAGGTACAGTCGGTGAGATGGACTGTGTATGGGACATATCTATTATCTAAATGGGGAATTGGACTGGGCAATCAGAGGTACAGTCGGTGAGATGGACTGTGTATGGGACATATCTATTATCTAAATGGGGAATTGGACTGGGCAATCAGAGGTACAGTCGGTGAGATGGACTGTGTATGGGACATATCTATTATCTAAATGGGGAATTGGACTGGGCAATCAGAGGTACAGTCGGTGAGATGGACTGTGTATGGGACATATCTATTATCTAAATGGGGAATTGGACTGGGCAATCAGAGGTACAGTCGGTGAGATGGACTGTGTATGGGACATATCTATTATCTAAATGGGGAATTGGACTGGGCAATCAGAGGTACAGTCGGTGAGATGGACTGTGTATGGGACATATCTATTATCTAAATGGGGAATTGGACTGGGCAATCAGAGGTACAGTCGGTGAGATGGACTGTGTATGGGACATATCTATTATCTAAATGGGGAATTGGACTGGGCAATCAGAGGTACAGTCGGTGAGATGGACTGTGTATGGGACATATCTATTATCTAAATGGGGAATTGGACTGGGCAATCAGAGGTACAGTCGGTGAGATGGACTGTGTATGGGACATATCTATTATCTAAATGGGGAATTGGACTGGGCAATCAGAGGTACAGTCGGTGAGATGGACTGTGTATGGGACATATCTATTATCTAAATGGGGAATTGGACTGGGCAATCAGAGGTACAGTCGGTGAGATGGACTGTGTATGGGACATATCTATTATCTAAATGGGGAATTGGACTGGGCAATCAGAGGTACAGTCGGTGAGATGGACTGTGTATGGGACATATCTATTATCTAAATGGGGAATTGGACTGGGCAATCAGAGGTACAGTCGGTGAGATGGACTGTGTATGGGACATATCTATTATCTAAATGGGGAATTGGACTGGGCAATCAGAGGTACAGTCGGTGAGATGGACTGTGTATGGGACATATCTATTATCTAAATGGGGAATTGGACTGGGCAATCAGAGGTACAGTCGGTGAGATGGACTGTGTATGGGACATATCTATTATCTAAATGGGGAATTGGACTGGGCAATCAGAGGTACAGTCGGTGAGATGGACTGTGTATGGGACATATCTATTATCTAAATGGGGAATTGGACTGGGCAATCAGAGGTACAGTCGGTGAGATGGACTGTGTATGGGACATATCTATTATCTAAATGGGGAATTGGACTGGGCAATCAGAGGTACAGTCGGTGAGATGGACTGTGTATGGGACATATCTATTATCTAAATGGGGAATTGGACTGGGCAATCAGAGGTACAGTCGGTGAGATGGACTGTGTATGGGACATATCTATTATCTAAATGGGGAATTGGACTGGGCAATCAGAGGTACAGTCGGTGAGATGGACTGTGTATGGGACATATCTATTATCTAAATGGGGAATTGGACTGGGCAATCAGAGGTACAGTCGGTGAGATGGACTGTGTATGGGACATATCTATTATCTAAATGGGGAATTGGACTGGGCAATCAGAGGTACAGTCGGTGAGATGGACTGTGTATGGGACATATCTATTATCTAAATGGGGAATTGGACTGGGCAATCAGAGGTACAGTCGGTGAGATGGACTGTGTATGGGACATATCTATTATCTAAATGGGGAATTGGACTGGGCAATCAGAGGTACAGTCGGTGAGATGGACTGTGTATGGGACATATCTATTATCTAAATGGGGAATTGGACTGGGCAATCAGAGGTACAGTCGGTGAGATGGACTGTGTATGGGACATATCTATTATCTAAATGGGGAATTGGACTGGGCAATCAGAGGTACAGTCGGTGAGATGGACTGTGTATGGGACATATCTATTATCTAAATGGGGAATTGGACTGGGCAATCAGAGGTACAGTCGGTGAGATGGACTGTGTATGGGACATATCTATTATCTAAATGGGGAATTGGACTGGGCAATCAGAGGTACAGTCGGTGAGATGGACTGTGTATGGGACATATCTATTATCTAAATGGGGAATTGGACTGGGCAATCAGAGGTACAGTCGGTGAGATGGACTGTGTATGGGACATATCTATTATCTAAATGGGGAATTGGACTGGGCAATCAGAGGTACAGTCGGTGAGATGGACTGTGTATGGGACATATCTATTATCTAAATGGGGAATTGGACTGGGCAATCAGAGGTACAGTCGGTGAGATGGACTGTGTATGGGACATATCTATTATCTAAATGGGGAATTGGACTGGGCAATCAGAGGTACAGTCGGTGAGATGGACTGTGTATGGGACATATCTATTATCTAAATGGGGAATTGGACTGGGCAATCAGAGGTACAGTCGGTGAGATGGACTGTGTATGGGACATATCTATTATCTAAATGGGGAATTGGACTGGGCAATCAGAGGTACAGTCGGTGAGATGGACTGTGTATGGGACATATCTATTATCTAAATGGGGAATTGGACTGGGCAATCAGAGGTACAGTCGGTGAGATGGACTGTGTATGGGACATATCTATTATCTAAATGGGGAATTGGACTGGGCAATCAGAGGTACAGTCGGTGAGATGGACTGTGTATGGGACATATCTATTATCTAAATGGGGAATTGGACTGGGCAATCAGAGGTACAGTCGGTGAGATGGACTGTGTATGGGACATATCTATTATCTAAATGGGGAATTGGACTGGGCAATCAGAGGTACAGTCGGTGAGATGGACTGTGTATGGGACATATCTATTATCTAAATGGGGAATTGGACTGGGCAATCAGAGGTACAGTCGGTGAGATGGACTGTGTATGGGACATATCTATTATCTAAATGGGGAATTGGACTGGGCAATCAGAGGTACAGTCGGTGAGATGGACTGTGTATGGGACATATCTATTATCTAAATGGGGAATTGGACTGGGCAATCAGAGGTACAGTCGGTGAGATGGACTGTGTATGGGACATATCTATTATCTAAATGGGGAATTGGACTGGGCAATCAGAGGTACAGTCGGTGAGATGGACTGTGTATGGGACATATCTATTATCTAAATACATATTGTGTTTGACTGACTGAGTGGGTCTGTGGAAATGCATATGATTAATGAATAAACATGTGATCAGGAGGCTGTCAAGCTATCCATCTCTCCAACTGCCCTTGACCTGCTCCTTCAGCAGCACTCATTGTTCATCTACACTCTGTTTTATGGTTGCTTTAGCGCGGTTTTGCTGAGTTGTGAGAATGTTGTCATATGACCAGTAAGACTGTGTTTATACAGCAGAGACAAGGCCTCTACAGGGGCTGGGTTAACACAGCAATGGCATGGCCTCTACAGGGACTGGGTTAACACAGCAATGGCATGGCCTCTACAGGGACTGTGTTAACACAGCAATGGCATGGCCTCTACAGGGACTGGGTTAACACAGCAATGGCATGGCCTCTACAGGGACTGTGTTAACACAGCAATGGCATGGCCTCTACAGGGACTGTGTTAACACAGCAATGGCATGGCCTCTACAGGGGCTGGGTCAAATCAGCAATGGCATGGCCTCTACAGGGACTGGGTTAACACAGCAATGGCATGGCCTCTACAGGGACTGTGTTAACACAGCAATGGCATGGCCTCTACAGGGGCTGGGTTAACACAGCAATGGCATGGCCTCTACAGGGACTGGGTTAACACAGCAATGGCATGGCCTCTACAGGGACTGGGTCAAATCAGCAATGGCATGGCCTCTACAGGGACTGGGTTAACACAGCAATGGCATGGCCTCTACAGGGACTGCGTTAAAACATGTTACGGCTAGACTTTCCGCTAGCGGAACCCCTCGACAACATCCGGTGAAATGGCAGAGCGCCAAATTCAAATTAAATTACAATAAATATTACACTTTCATGAAATCACACATTCAATACACCAAATTAAAGCTACACTTGTTGTTAATGCGTTTGAGCCAATCAGTTGTGTTGTGACAAGGTAGGGGTGGTATACAGAAGATAGCCTTATTTGATAAAAGACCAAGTCCATGTTATGGCAAGAACAGCTCAAATAAGCAAAGAGAAATGACAGTCCACCATTACTTTAAGACATGAAGGACAGTCAATACGGAAAATTTCAAGAACTTTGAAAGTTTCTTCAAGTGCAGTCGCAAAAACCATCAAGTGCTTTGATGAAACTGGTTCTCATGAGGAAAAGTACAGGAATGGAAGACCCAGAGTTACCTCTGCTGCAGAGGATAAGTTTGTTAGAGTTACCAGCCGCAGAAATTGCAGCCCAAGTAAATGCTTCACAGAGTTCAAGTTACAGACACATCTCAACATCAACTGTTCAGAGGAGACTGTGTGAATCAGGCCTTCATGGTCGAATTTCTGCAAAGAAACCAATAAGAAGAAGACACTTGCTTGGGCCAAGAAACACGAGCAACGGACATTAGACCAGTGGAAATCTGTCCTTTGATTTGGAGTCCAAATTGGAGATTTTTGGATCCAACCGCTGTGAGACGCAGTGTGGGTGAACGGATGATCTCTGCATGTGTGTTTCCCACCGTGAAGCGCATTATGGTCTGGGGGTGCTTTGCTGTTGACACTGTCTGTGATTTCTTTAGAATTCAAGGCAGACTTAACCAGCATGGCTACAACAGCATTCTGCTGCAATACACCATCCCATCTGGTTTGGGCTTAGTGGGACTATCATTTGTTTTACAACAGGGCAATGACCCTCCAGGCTGTGTAAGGGCTATTTTACCAAGAAAGAGAGTGATGGAGTGCTGCATCAGATGACCTGGCCTCCACAATCCCCCGACCTCAACCAATTGCAATGGTTTGGGATGAGTCAGACCGCAGAGTGAAGAAAAAACAGTCATCAAGTGCTCAGGATATGTGGGAACTCCTTCAAGACATTCCAAGTGAAGCTGGTTGAGAGAATGCCAAGAGTGTGCAAAGCTGTCATCAAGGCAAAGCATGGCTATTTGAAGAAACTCTAATATAAAATATATTTTGTTTTGTTTAACACTTTTTCGGTTAATACATGATTCCATATGTGTTATTTCATAGTTTTGATGACTTCACTATTATTCTACAATGTAGAAAATAGTAAAAAATAAAGAACAAATCCTTAAATGAGTAGGTGTTGTAAATCTTTTGATCGGTAGTGTATATATATTCAAATGAACATACACATATATACCCTCAAATGAACATACACACATAGATGGACATACACATGTCTAGGTTATACTGATACCTAGACTGTCTTTGAGGAGACTTAACTGTCAACAGACCGAACAACACTATGACTAGTGAGTGACATTGGAGGTTAAAACTTGTTGTTTTGTAAACAGACAACACATCACACATTTTCTCGCAGGTAGAAACTGCGGACACGACACAGATCTGAGATCAGCTTTTAACTGTCCACAAGAACTGACTGACCTTAAGACATTATTTCCAGGTACAAAAGTCATCGGATTCTCTTCACAACTCAGTTGACCTCCATTTACTGGCAGCCATTTTGTGTCTGCTTACAACATGCATTGAGGAATAGCGAGTTAAAGGAAGAGTTGGTCCCAAAGCAAGTATTAAAACCGGTGAGATGTCACAGAGAAGCATATTACTTTATCAAGTGGAGCCTAAGTCCTTTGCTTCATCCATGCAATAGGAACACCATCATCACCACACACTGACCATACAATTAACTGTCAACAGACTGAACAACACTATGACTAGTGAGTGACATTGGAGGTTAAAACTTGTTGTTTTGTAAACAGACAACACATCACACATTTTCTCGCAGGAAGAAACTGCGGACACGACACAGATCTAAGATCAGCTTTTAACTGTCCACAAGAACTGACTGACCTTAAGACATTATTTCCAGGGACAAACGTCATACTTTAACTCAAAGTGACTCATACGCTCATGCACACACTTACACACACACACACACACACACACACACACACACACACACACACACACACACACACACTCACACACACACACACACACACACACACACACACACACACACACACACACACACACACACACACACACACCGTACCATGGGAATTACTGGAAGGGAAGAGTTCAAAGCAACGCAGGGTGGAGTAACGAAACAACAAGCATGTTGCTGTACCTTTTTTTATACCAGTTGTAAACTGTGCACGAGACAATTCAAATTCTATTCTACTTTTTTATTTGGAAAATAAACTTTCAATCCATCACAATAAATGGAAAGTCAAGTTGACAGATGTTCCCTAGGTGTGGGAGGGATTGGAGGGAGGGAGGGAGGGAGGGAGGGAGGGAGGGAGGGAGGGAGGGAGGGAGGGAGGGAGGGAGGGAGGGAGGGGCAGTGGCATCTGTGTAACGGCAGGGGGTTGGCTGAGCATATGACGGGGATGGATACAGAGAGCCGTCTCACTGGGAAAGGTGAGTGGACACTGGGGAGCGCTGACGCATGCATGCACACACACACACACACACACACACACACACACACACACACACACACACACACACACACACACACACACACACACACACATACACACACATACACACACATACACACACACACACAAACACACACACACACACACAGACAACACACACACACACACACACACACACACACACACATACACACACACACACACACACACACACACAGACAACACACACACACACACACACACACTGTATCCTCTCCCCTTCTTCTTTCCTTCACCTGTAATGATGTAAAAGCAGTGGACAGGCTGAATCATCCACCACGGTGCTTCTACACCAGATGACCGTGGTCGTGTTAGCTGCGGTGTATTCTGTGTGTAGCCAGGGGTTGGTGATTAAAGTCATGCTCTGTGGTGGTGGCAGACCACACTGCATTTCATCCTCTGTTGGGTGTAGAGCGAAACACTGTGAGAGTCGTGTTCCTACATATGTGACATACAATTAGTGTCCAGCTCTGCATCTCCCTGCTGAGTCTTTTCAACCTCTGCGATTTCCCTCCTGAGCCAATCTGGCATTTTCACAACCGGAATGATAGAAGGAGGATGGGGAGGAGGGGAGGAGGAGAGGAAGGGAGAGGAGGAGGAAAGGAGGGGAGAGGAGGAGGAAAGGAGGGGAGAGGAGGAGGAGAGGTGGGGAGAGGAGGAGGAGAGGCAGAGGGGAGGAGGATAGGAGGGGAGACGAGGAGGAAAGGAGGGGAGAGGAGGAGGAGAGGAGGAGGGGGAAGGAGGGGAGGAGAGGAGGGGGGAGGAGGAGAGGAGGAGAGGAGGGGGGGAGGAGAGGAGGAGGGGAGGAGCAGAGGAGGGGAGAGGAGGAGGAAAGGAGGAGAGAGGAGGAGGAGAGGAGGAGGGGGGGAGTAGGAGAGGAGAGGCAGAGGGGAGGAGGAGAGGAGGGGAGAGGAGGAGGAAAGGAGGGGAGAGGAGGAGGAAAGGAGGGGAGAGGAGGAGGAGAGGTGGGGAGAGGAGGAGGAGAGGCAGAGGGGAGGAGGATAGGAGGGGAGACGAGGAGGAAAGGAGGGGAGAGGAGGAGGAGAGGAGGAGGGGGAAGGAGGGGAGGAGAGGAGGGGGGAGGAGGAGAGGAGGAGAGGAGGGGGGGAGGAGAGGAGGAGGGGAGGAGCAGAGGAGGGGAGAGGAGGAGGAAAGGAGGAGAGAGGAGGAGGAGAGGAGGAGGGGGGGATTAGGAGAGGAGAGGCAGAGGAGAGGAGGGGAGAGGAGGAGGAAAGGAGGGGAGAGGAGGAGGGAAGAGGAGGAGGATGGGAGGGGAGAGGAGGGGGGAGGAGGAGAGGAGGAGAGGAGGGGGGAGGAGGAGGGGAGGAGCAGAGGAGGGGAGAGGAGGAGGAAAGGAGGAGAGAGGAGGAGGAGAGGAGGAGGGGGGAGTAGGAGAGGAGGGGGGAGGAGGAGGGGAGGAGGAGAGGAGGAGGAGGGGAGGAGGTGATGAGGGGGGAGGAGGATGGGGAGGAGGGGAGAGGAGGAGGAGAGGAGGGGGAGGAGGGGAGAGGAGGAGGAGAGGAGGGGGGAGGAGGAGGGGAGGAGGAGAGGAGGAGGAGGGGAGGAGGTGATGAGGGGGGAGGAGGATGGGGAGGAGGGGGGAGGAGGAGAGGAAGGGGGAGGAGGATGGGAAGGAGGAGAAGAGGAGGAGGAAAACAAGCTTCCAATCCCTAGAGAAGTGAAAACAGCCCAGATCAGTGATGACAGAGAACAGACTTCCTGCCAACCGCGCTGAGAGGAAAAACATAAATACAGGAAGTGTTCTTTCACATCGTATGATCATCAGATGTGTTGTCAGGCATACCGCTGATAACGCTGAATGGGTTTGATGGCGCGTGCATACTTGTGTGTGAATTAATTTAGTCCATGTGTGTACCTGAGTCCAGGTGTGTGTGTGTGTGTGTGTGTGTGTGTGTGTGTGTGTGTGTGTGTGTGTGTGTGTGTGTGTGTGTTTGTCATGTTCTCTCCTGCTCATTATGGTAAGACATTGCCACGTGTGGCATTTACCTCTGTTCTGTGACTAAACCAGGCACAATTACCGAAAGGGTAGTAAGCTCCACACTCCTTTGTCTGTCAGAGAGAAGGAATGACAACAAGATGTATCTGTCAGAGAGAAGGAATGACAACAAGATGTATCTGTCTGTCACAGAGAAGGAATGACAACAAGATGTATCTGTCAGAGAGAAGGAATGACAAGAAGATGTATCTGTCTGTCAGAGAGAAGGAATGACAACAAGATGTATCTGTCTGTCACAGAGAAGGAATGACCACAAGATGTATCTGCCAGAGAGAAGGAATGACA
This sequence comes from Oncorhynchus mykiss, assembly GCF_057628025.1. Taxonomy (NCBI): domain Eukaryota; kingdom Metazoa; phylum Chordata; class Actinopteri; order Salmoniformes; family Salmonidae; genus Oncorhynchus; species Oncorhynchus mykiss. Next base: position 37,113,812 of record NC_143045.1, read on the forward strand.
ACAAGATGTATCTGTCAGAGAGAAGGAATGACAACAAGATGTATCTGTCTGTCAGAGAGAAGGAATGACAACAAGATGTATCTGTCTGTCACAGAGAAGGAATGACAACAAGATGTATCTGCCAGAGAGAAGGAATGACAACAAGATGTATCTCTCACAGAGAAGGAATGACAACAAGATGTATCTGTCTGCCAGAGAGAGAAGGAATGACAACAAGGTGTATCTGTCTGCCAGAGAGAGAAGGAATGACAACAAGATGTATCTGTCTGAGAGAAGGAATGACAACAAGATGTATCTGTCAGAGAGAAGGAATGACAACAAGATGTATCTGTCAGAGAGAAGGAATGACAACACGATGTATCTGTCAGAGAGAAGGAATGACAACAAGATGTATCTGTCAGAGAGAAGGAATGACAACAAGATGTATCTGTCAGAGAGAAGGAATGACAACAAGATGTATCTGTCAGAGAGAAGGAATGACAACAAGATGTATCTGTCAGAGAGAAGGAATGACAACAAGATGTACAGTGCCTTGCGAAAGTATTCGGCCCCCTTGAACTTTGCGACCTTTTGCCACATTTCAGGCTTCAAACATAAAGATGTAAAACTGTATTATTTTGTGAAGAATCAACAACAAGTGGGACACAATCATGAAGTGGAACGACATTTATTGGATATTTCAAACTTTTTTAACAAATCAAAAACTGAAAAATTGGGCGTGCAAAATTATTCAGCCCCCTTAAGTTAATACTTTGTAGCGCCACCTTTTGCTGCGATTACAGCTGTAAGTCGCTTGGGGTATGTCTCTATCAGTTTTGCAAATCGAGAGACTGACATTTTTTCCCATTCCTACTTGCAAAACAGCTCGAGCTCAGTGAGGTTGGATGGAGAGCATTTGTGAACAGCAGTTTTCAGTTCTTTCCACAGATTCTCGATTGGATTCAGGTCTGGACTTTGACTTGGCCATTCTAACACCTGGATATGTTTATTTTTGAACCATTCCATTGTAGATTTTGCTTTATGTTTTGGATCATTGTCTTGTTGGAAGACAAATCTCCGTCCTAGTCTCAGGTCTTTTGCAGACTCCATCAGGTTTTCTTCCAGAATGGTCCTGTATTTGGCTCCATCCATCTTCCCATCAATTTTAACCATCTTCCCTGTCCCTGCTGAAGAAAAGCATGCCCAAACCATGATGCTGCCACCACCATGTTTGACAGTGGGGATGTTGTGTTCAGGGTGATGAGCTGTGTTGCTTTTACGCCAAACATAACGTTTTGCATTGTTGCCAAAAAGTTCAATTTTGGTTTCATCTGACCAGAGCACCTTCATCCACATGTTTAGTGTGTCTCCAAGGTGGCTTGTGGCAAACTTTAACCGACACTTTTTATGGATATCTTTAAGAAATGGCTTTCTTCTTGCCACTCTTCCATAAAGGCCAGATTTGTGCAATATACGACTGATTGTTGTCCTATGGACAGAGTCTCCCACATGAGCTGTAGATCTCTGCAGTTCATCCAGAGGGATCATGGGCCTCTTGGCTGCATCTCTGATCAGTCTTCTCCTTGTATGAGCTGAAAGTTTAGAGGGACGGCCAGGTCTTGGTAGATTTGCAGTGGTCTGATACTCCTTCCATTTCAATATTATCGCTTGCACAGTGCTCCTTGGGATGTTTAAAGCTTGGGAAATATTTTGTATCCAAATCCGGCTTTAAACTTCTTCACAACAGTATCTCGGACCTGCCTGGTGTGTTCCTTGTTCTTCATGATGCTCTCTGCGCTTTTAACGGACCTCTGAGACTATCACAGTGCAGGTGCATTTATACGGAGACTTGATTACACACAGGTGGATTGTATTTATCATCATTAGTCATTTAGGTCAACATTGGATCATTCAGAGATCCTCACTGAACTTCTGGAGAGAGTTTGCTGCACTGAAAGTAAAGGGGCTGAATAATTTTGCACGCCCAATTTTTCGGTTTTTGATTTGTTAAAAAAGTTTTAAATATCCAATAAATGTCATTCCACTTCATGATTGTGTCCCACTTGTTGTTAATTCTTCACAAAAAAATACAGTTTTATATCTTTATGTTTGAAGCCTGAAATGTGGCAAAAGGTCGCAAAGTTCAAGGGGGCCGAATACTTTCGCAAGGCACTGTATCTGTCTGCCAGAGAGAGAAGGAATGACAACAAGATGTATCTGTCTGAGAGAAGGAATGACAACAAGATGTATCTGTCAGAGAGAAGGAATGACAAGCCTCTAGTCTTCTCTTCTGTCTCTGCTTTCTTCTCTAGATTGTGTGAGGCAGTTTAACATCTTTTTTAAAATTTACATTTGGTAGCGTTGTTAGCAAACGTGAATTTAACCTTAAATCACCTCAAAATGTGACACTGACATTGGATTTAGGTTAAAAGTTGGGTGAAAAAAAGACGAAACCTCATTAAGGCGATGACTTTTTGCAAATCATATCACTTTTCTATGTTGTTTCAACATTATCACATTGAACTTGTTTGTTGAAATGACGTGGAAATAACATTGATTCAATCAGCTTTTCCACAGTGGGTTGAATCTTTCTTCTCTCTCTCCCTCTTTCTCTTTCTTTATAATCCTTCTTAATTATCTCTTTCATCTTTCTTAATTGGTTTTTCTCTGATACTTTCTGTCTTTCTGTCTTGGAAACAGAGTTTCCCAGTGAAAGAGCAAGAGAGTGAGGAGGAGAGGGAAAAAAGAGATTGAGACAGAGAGAAGGAAAGTCTGATATAGGAGCAGTCGTGGGGCAGCTCTCTGTCCATCTCTCTCTCTCTTCCTCCCTCAGGTAAGAGAAGGAAGGATGAAGACATTAAAAGGAGATGACACTGAGCCCCCTCGCAGTGACACAAGAGAAAGAGATCATCCGGAACTTCAAACAACTTTTTTTTTTAAAAAGGTCAGAGTAAAGAAAGCGAGAGTTGTGGAGAAGAGAGAGAAAGAGTTGTCTGGGATTTGCGTCAGTGAAAGATGTGGAAAAGAACAAGAGAAGTAGACAGAGACTTTTGACTGGCCATAGACACGGTGGAGAATTTATTTTTGCTTTGAATGTATGAAGTGTTCGGTCAATTTTTCAGTTTTTGATTTGTTAAAAAAGTTTGAAATATCCAATAAATGTCGTTCCACTTCATGATTGTGTCCCACTTGTTGTTGATTCTTCACAAAAAAATACAGTTTTATATATTTATATAAGCCTGAAATGTGGCAAAAGGTCGACAAAGTTCAAGGGGGCCGAATACTTTCGCAAGGCACTGTATCTTAACGTCTGCACCAACATATCATAAAATCAAATCAAACTTTATTTGTCACAGTCACCAAATACAACAGGTGTAGACCGTATTGGAAAATGCTTACTTCCTAGCCCTTAAAACCTGTTTGGGATAAGGGGCAGCATTTTCACATTCGGATGAAAAGCGTGCCCAGAGTAAACATCCTGCTACTCAGGCCCAAAGGCTAATATATGCATACTATTAGTAGTGTTGGGTACAAAACACTGTGAAGTTTCTAAAACTGTTTGAATAATGTCTGTGAGTATAACAGAACTCATATGGCAGGTCGAAAACCTGAGAAAAATCAGACCAGGAAGTGGGAAATCTGAGATTTGTATTTTTTCAACTCATTGCCTATCGAATATATACACTGTCTATGGGGTCATATTGAACTTCCTAAGGCTTCCACTAGATGTCAACAGTCTTTAGAACATTGTTTGAGGCTTCTACTGTGAAGTGGGGCGAATGAGAGCTGATTCAACCAGAGGCCTGCCAGAGTGCCATGAGCTGATCACGCCCGCACACGTGAGAGCGACCTGCGTTCCATTGCAATTCTAAAGACAAAGGAATTGTCCGGTTGGAACATTATTGAAGATTCATGTTAAAAACATCCTAAAGATTGATTCTATCCTTTGTTTGACATGTTCTACGAACTGTAATATGACTTTTTTGAACTTTTCGTCTGAACCTTCCGTGAGTTTGTATTTGTTTACCAAACGTGCTAACAAAAGGAGGTATTTGGACCTAAATGCTGGACTTTATCAAACAAAACAAACATTTATTGTGGAACTGGGATTCCTGGGAGTGCATTCTTATGAAGATCATCAAAGGTAAGCGAATATTTACAACGCTATTTCTGACTTTTACTGACTCCACAACATGGCGGGTATCTGCATGGCTTGTTTTTGTGTCTGAGCGTCGTACTCGGTGTGCTTTTTCCGTAAAGCTTTTTGGAAATCTGACACAGCAGAACCCCTAGCCGTAATTAGCTTTAACCATCAATGCAGTTCAAGAAATAGAGTTAAGAAAATATTTATTAAATAAATTAAGAGAAACCTTTGTATTTATGGTACTCAATAAAATAACAAGAAGATATATCAAATTGTCACATACACGTATTTAGCAGATGTTATTGCAGGTGTAGCAACATTCTTATGTTGTATTTTTATTTAGCTAGGCACCCAGTCCACTACAGCCCCGTCGATGTGAATGGGGGCCAGTTCTGCTCGCCGTTGTTTTAACCTCCTCCCTCCTCCGAGTTCTAACCTCCTACCTATAAGCTGTCTCATCGTTGTTGGTGATCAGGCCTACCACCGTTGTGTCGTCAGCAAACTTAATGATGGTGTTTGCGTCGTGCGTGGCCACACAGTCATGAATGAACAGAGAGTACAGGAGGGGACTGAGCACGCACCCCTGAGGGGCTTCTCAGAAGGATCCCCAATCTGTGTCCCCTTTTCCGGTGTCTTTTCTTTACGCAAAAGGCATGGACCTAGGCCTGTTCCAGTGAAATCAGGACATCCTTCTCGTTGTTCTAGTTACAGGAAAACGTTTCTCCCAGTCCGCTGTGAGTAATCGCTTTTCTGCTGTCCAGAAGTTATTTTCGGTCATAAGAGACGGCAGCAGCAACATTATGTACACAATAAGTAAAAAAATAAGTTAAACAAAAACCAAATAAAATTACAAAATTGTACAATTGTTTGGGTGAATGTAAAACGTCAGCCAAGTTCTTTGGCGCCGTCTTGAAATTCTGAGGGTGTGAGGACATAGCGGGAGTCAAGCATCCGGATTAGTGTCCTGCTCCTTGAAAGCGGCAGCTCTAGCCTTTAGCACGGTACAGCTGTTGCCTGTAATCCACAGCTTCGGGTTGGGATATGTACGTGCGGTCATTGTGTGGACGAAGTCGTTGATGCACTTATTGGTGAAGCCGGTGACTGAGGTGGTGTATTCCTCAATGCCATTGGATGAATCCCTGAACATATTCCAGTCTGTGCTAGCAAAACAGTCCTGTAGCGTAGCATCCGCGTCATCTGACCACTTCCGTATTGAGCTAGTCACTGGTACTTCCTGCTTTAGTTTTTGCTTGAAAACTGGAATCAGGAGGATAGAATTATGATCTTCTGCTTTTTATACATCATGTTTGGTTGTGTTTCACAGTGTGACTGCAGTGTTGTTCCTCATCATGTTTGGTTGTGTTTCACAGTGTGACTGCAGTGTTGTTCCTCATCATGTTTGGTTGTGTTTCACAGTGTGACTGCAGTGTTGTTCCTCATCATGTTTGGTTGTGTTTCACAGTGTGACTGCAGTGTTGTTCCTCATCATGTTTGGTTGTGTTTCACAGTGTGACTGCAGTGTTGTTCCTCATCATGTTTGGTTGTGTTTCACAGTGTGACTGCAGTGTTGTTCCTCATCATGTTTGGTTGTGTTTCACAGTGTGACTGCAGTGTTGTTCCTCATCATGTTTGGTTGTGTTTCACAGTGTGACTGCAGTGTTGTTCCTCATCATGTTTGGTTGTGTTTCACAGTGTGACTGCAGTGTTGTTCCTCATCATGTTTGGTTGTGTTTCACAGTGTGACTGCAGTGTTGTTCCTCATCATGTTTGGTTGTGTTTCACAGTGTGACTGCAGACCCCACTGATTCTATTTCCAGAGTTATCCTTTATCAGATTGTGTTGCATTGTATTCTTCTATCAAGGCACATCTCAGTTGTCGGGGAAACACAACAACTTGGGCTAAAATTAAAACAACACACAACGGAACTGTTTCAATTGCGTCATTTTTATTCTTGATTTTAAATCAAGTTTTGATTATATTGAAATGAAGAAAGAAAAAAACTTTGAGAGCGAAATAAGAGAGTCTACTAGTGCTCTCTCTCTCCCATCTCATCAAGTTGAGCAGT
>NC_143045.1:37130000-37157500 GCF_057628025.1 Oncorhynchus mykiss
TATTCCAGCCTGGTAGAGAGAAAGAGACCTCTTATATCTGCCTATATTCCAGCCTGGTAATGAGAGAAAGAGACCACTTATATCTGCCTATATTCCAGCCTAGTAATGAAAGAGACCTCTTATATCTGCCTATATTCCAGCCTGGTAATGAGAGAGACCTCTTATGTCTGCCTATATTCCAGCCTGGTAATGAGAGAGAGCTCTTATATCTGCCTATATTCCTACCTTCTTGCATGCAGTCTGACGTGTGTGCGTGTGTGACCGCGCACGTGTGTGTACATGTGTGTGTTTACTTCTGTGTGTGTGTGTGTGTGTGTGCGTGTGTGTGTACATGTGTGTGTGTGTGTGTGTGTGCCTGTGTGTATGCCTGTGTGTGTGTGTGTGTGTGTGCGTGTGTGTGTGTGTGACCGTGTGCGTGTGTATTTGTGTGTGTGCTTGTTTGTGTGACTGCGCGCGTGTGTGGACTTGTGTGTGTGTGAGTGCGTGTGTGTGTGTGTGTACATGTGTGTGGGTGTGTGTGTGTGTGCGTGTGTGTGTGTGTGTGCATGTGTGTGCGTGTGTGTGCATGTGTGTGTGTGCGTGTGTGTGTATGCGTGTGTGTACATGTTTGTGTGTGCCCTCGTGTGTGTGTGTGTGTGTGTGTGTGTGTGTGTGTGTGTGTGTGTGTGTGTGTGTGTGTGTGTGTATGCGTGTGTGTACATGTGTGTGTGTGCATGTGTGTGTGTGCGTGTGTGTGTATGCGTGTGTGTACATGTTTGTGTATGCCCTCGCGTGTGTGTGTGTGTGTGTGTATGAGTTACTGTACTTCAGTGAGTTTCTGTCTGTTTGTGTGTTGAGATGCACATACACAGGTTTGTGAGTATAATCCAGTTGTTTGTGAAACACTCATATTGACCAAGGTCGTCTCATCCTGTTGACTGCAGCCTTATAGAGCAATGAATTATCAAAGGCTGTGTTCCAACACATCACACTGAGCGCACTAACACTACTATGTGTGATGTAAATTGGTTATATACTGTGCTTATTGGTCATAGTATGGATATAGTTAGCATGCCATAATTACCCAAAGTATTTCTGTGCTTTTAGGGCCCATAATGCAATTCTTCAGAAAATGGGCGCGGCTTCACAACGTTTTTTCAGATTTGAAGAAAACAGTGGAAGATGAAGTCCAACGTCAGAGGATACAAATTCATTGCTTTAACTAATTATGACAATTATTAAGACAATTGTTGATCAATGTAACAAAGTAATGACTTTTCAAAATAAGTTATTTTACACGTTATGTTGGCTGACCATTTGTTCGCTACGCTGTCCTTACGACCCGAATAGCATTACAGCAGTATGTACCGGTACGTTAGCTAGTCGTTAGCTAGTTACCCAACGTTAGCTGGCTACTATTACAGGCAGTATGTGAACCGTATGCTATCTACCTACCTAACGTTTATTGACTTGATTATTCACATCATTCTTAGCTAAGTGGTTCTAAAGGCGTTCTGAATGGATATTGTAAACGTATGGCTATCTACTCCGATTTCAGAGCGCTGGTCATCTGAGTGTGTCAGAGTGCAGAATAACTGACGAATTGATGAACGCTCAACACCCGTTGATGCATGTGGCTGGTGTCGGTAAACGTCAGCATTTAAATTGTTGCCAGCGGCACTGTTACAGTCAACAACGCTCTGAATAAACCTGAAAACAGCCTAACCAGCTCTGCTAATGTGAGTAAAAATGGTCAGTGTGAGGTGTTCATTGCAGTGTCACTCTGGCACTTCAGAATGAATTTACGAACACACCCCAAATTGTAAAATGTCTAGCTGGTCATTTATAACGCTAGCAAGCTAGGTAAGAGGTTGCATAGCAACAGCATCAACTTCTGGTAGACAGGTGAAGCGCTAGTACTCTCAACTGAAACAATACTGTTTGTTTACAGTATACTAAATGAACGAATAGTACATGGTATGTAGTATACATTATGTTAGTATGGTTAATCGAACACAGCTAATGTGTTATGTGCACTGAGCATTCTCTTTCTGTCTGTCATGCTATCCGCTATTGCTTTTACTGCGTCGTTGACTTATTGTATCATGTGCAGTATTGTTCTGTTGTCATGCCGCGTGTGTTATGTCATAGTGTCTCGTACGGTATGGTTATGTATAGTTTGTGAATCACAGTTTGTGAATCATAGTTTGTGAATCACAGTTTGTGAATCATAGTTTGTGAATCACAGTTTGTGAATCATAGTTTGTGAATCACAGTTTGTGAATCATAGTTTGTGAATCACAGTTTGTGAATCATAGTTTGTGAATCACAGTTTGTGAATCACAGTTTGTGAATCACAGTTTGTGAATCATAGTTTGTGAATCATAGTTTGTGAATCATAGTTTGTGAATCATAGTTTTTGAATCACAGTTTGTGAATCACAGTTTGTGAATCATAGTTTGTGAATCACAGTTTGTGAATCATAGTTTGTGAATCACAGTTTGTGAATCATAGTTTGTGAATCATAGTTTGTGAATCATAGTTTGTGAATCACAGTTTGTGAATCATAGTTTGTGAATCACAGTTTGTGAATCACAGTTTGTGAATCACAGTTTGTGAATCACAGTTTGTGAATCACAGTTTGTGAATCACAGTTTGTGAATCACAGTTTGTGAATCATCCGTAAGTAAACATGGGTCTATGGTGAAGCTTTGCACCTTGTAAATGTATTGATCAATGCAATAGTCATGTTAACTAGTCTAACTCATCTTAATCAATACATCCATATTGTAAAGTGTTGCCACTTCTCTCTGTTTTCTCTCTCAGATCAGAAGCTGGGCTCGCCACTTCTCCTCTCTGTTTTCTCTCTCAGATCAGAAGCTGGGCTCGCCACTTCTCCTCTCTGTTTTCTCTCTCAGATCAGAAGCTGGGCTCGCCACTTCTCCTCTCTGTTTTCTCTCTCAGATCAGAAGCTGGGCTCGCCACTTCTCCTCTCTGTTTTCTCTCTCAGATCAGAAGCTGGGCTCGCCACTTCTCCTCTCTGTTTTCTCTCTCAGATCAGAAGCTGGGCTCGCCACTTCTCCTCTCTGTTTTCTCTCTCAGATCAGAAGCTGGGCTCGCCACTTCTCCTCTCTGTTTTCTCTCTCAGATCAGAAGCTGGGCTCGCCACTTCTCCTCTCTGTTTTCTCTCTCAGATCAGAAGCTGGGCTCGCCACTTCTCCTCTCTGTTTTCTCTCTCAGATCAGAAGCTGGGCTCGCCACTTCTCCTCTCTGTTTTCTCTCTCAGATCAGAAGCTGGGCTCGCCACTTCTCCTCTCTGTTTTCTCTCTCAGATCAGAAGCTGGGCTCGCCACTTCTCCTCTCTGTTTTCTCTCTCAGATCAGAAGCTGGGCTCGCCACTTCTCCTCTCTGTTTTCTCTCTCAGATCAGAAGCTGGGCTCGCCACTTCTCCTCTCTGTTTTCTCTCTCAGATCAGAAGCTGGGCTCGCCACTTCTCCTCTCTGTTTTCTCTCTCAGATCAGAAGCTGGGCTCGCCACTTCTCCTCTCTCTTTTCTCTCTCAGATCAGAAGCTGGGCTCGCCACTTCTCCTCTCTGTTTTCTCTCTCAGATCAGAAGCTGGGCTCGCCACTTCTCCTCTCTGTTTTCTCTCTCAGATCAGAAGCTGGGCTCGCCACTTCTCCTCTCTGTTTTCTCTCTCAGATCAGAAGCTGGGCTCGCCACTTCTCCTCTCTGTTTTCTCTCTCAGATCAGAAGCTGGGCTCGCCACTTCTCCTCTCTGTTTTCTCTCTCAGATCAGAAGCTGGGCTCGCCACTTCTCCTCTCTGTTTTCTCTCTCAGATCAGAAGCTGGGCTCGCCACTTCTCCTCTCTGTTTTCTCTCTCAGATCAGAAGCTGGGCTCGCCACTTCTCCTCTCTGTTTTCTCTCTCAGATCAGAAGCTGGGCTCGCCACTTCTCCTCTCTGTTTTCTCTCTCAGATCAGAAGCTGGGCTCGCCACTTCTCCTCTCTGTTTTCTCTCTCAGATCAGAAGCTGGGCTCGCCACTTCTCCTCTCTGTTTTCTCTCTCAGATCAGAAGCTGGGCTCGCCACTTCTCCTCTCTGTTTTCTCTCTCAGATCAGAAGCTGGGCTCGCCACTTCTCCTCTCTGTTTTCTCTCTCAGATCAGAAGCTGGGCTCGCCACTTCTCCTCTCTGTTTTCTCTCTCAGATCAGAAGCTGGGCTCGCCACTTCTCCTCTCTCTTTTCTCTCTCAGATCAGAAGCTGGGCTCGCCACTTCTCCTCTCTGTTTTCTCTCTCAGATCAGAAGCTGGGCTCGCCACTTCTCCTCTCTGTTTTCTCTCTCAGATCAGAAGCTGGGCTCGCCACTTCTCCTCTCTGTTTTCTCTCTCAGATCAGAAGCTGGGCTCGCCACTTCTCCTCTCTGTTTTCTCTCTCAGATCAGAAGCTGGGCTCGCCACTTCTCCTCTCTGTTTTCTCTCTCAGATCAGAAGCTGGGCTCGCCACTTCTCCTCTCTGTTTTCTCTCTCAGATCAGAAGCTGGGCTCGCCACTTCTCCTCTCTGTTTTCTCTCTCAGATCAGAAGCTGGGCTCGCCACTTCTCCTCTCTGTTTTCTCTCTCAGATCAGAAGCTGGGCTCGCCACTTCTCCTCTCTCTTTTCTCTCTCAGATCAGAAGCTGGGCTCGCCACTTCTCCTCTCTGTTTTCTCTCTCAGATCAGAAGCTGGGCTCGCCACTTCTCCTCTCTGTTTTCTCTCTCAGATCAGAAGCTGGGCTCGCCACTTCTCCTCTCTGTTTTCTCTCTCAGATCAGAAGCTGGGCTCGCCACTTCTCCTCTCTGTTTTCTCTCTCAGATCAGAAGCTGGGCTCGCCACTTCTCCTCTCTGTTTTCTCTCTCAGATCAGAAGCTGGGCTCGCCACTTCTCCTCTCTGTTTTCTCTCTCAGATCAGAAGCTGGGCTCGCCACTTCTCCTCTCTGTTTTCTCTCTCAGATCAGAAGCTGGGCTCGCCACTTCTCCTCTCTGTTTTCTCTCTCAGATCAGAAGCTGGGCTCTACAGAATCACAGAGGGGCTTGTTAAACGTACTGCAATAAGACTAGTGTTGTTGAACTGGCTGTGTTTATGAGACCCAGAGGAACGTAGTGGTCAAACCCGAGGTTAAAGGTCAGAGGTGATGTTATCATTAGTGAGTTAGGAGAAGTGCTGAACACCCATACATAGTGTTATTTTATTGAACCTTTCTTTAACTAGGCAAGTCAGTTAAAGAACAAATTCTTATTTACAATGACGGCCTAGCCCGGCCAAACCCGGACAACACTGGGCCAATTGTGCCCCGCCCTACGGGACTCCCAATCATGGCCAGGTTGTGATACAGCCTGGAATCAAACCAGGGTCTGTAGTGACGCCTTTTGCATTGCTATGCGCCACTAGGGAGCCCTGACGAGAGGGGAGGGAAAGGATGTGGAGAGGATGGAGTATAAGGATAGCAGGCATCTGTGGGAGGAGGAAGGGTAACAGGGGGAAGACAAGGGTGAGAAGGAGAGCAGGGAGGAGGCAGTCATCTCTTTAGTCGACTGGCGTCTGGTTCTATTGCTTCCCTTCCCTTCTCTCCCCACCCCTCACCTGTCTCCCCCGCTAGGGGAGTTAATGTTCTGTGAAATATGTACTTTAAAACAGGTACGCCCATAAAAAAAGAATCTATCACTCTGTGTATTTGTGTGTGAAGAAGACAGATTGTGTGTGTGGTTGTGTGAAGAAGACAGATTGTGTGTGTGGTTGTGTGAAGAAGACAGATTGTGTGTGCGGTTGTGTGAAGAAGACAGATTGTGTGTGCGGTTGTGTGAAGAAGACAGATTGTGTGTGTGGTTGTGTGAAGAAGACAGATTGTGTGTGCGGTTGTGTGAAGAAGACAGATTGTGTGTGCGGTTGTGTGAAGAAGACAGATTGTGTGTGTGGTTGTGTGAAGAAGACAGATTGTGTGTGCGGTTGTGTGAAGAAGACAGATTGTGTGTGTGGTTGTGTGAAGAAGACAGATTGTGTGTGTGGTTGTGTGAAGAAGACAGATTGTGTGTGTGGTTGTGTGAAGAAGACAGATTGTGTGTGCGGTTGTGTGAAGAAGACAGATTGTGTGTGTGGTTGTGTGAAGAAGACAGATTGTGTGTGTGGTTGTGTGAAGAAGACAGATTGTGTGTGCGGTTGTGTGAAGAAGACAGATTGTGTGTGCGGTTGTGTGAAGAAGACAGATTGTGTGTGCGGTTGTGTGAAGAAGACAGATTGTGTGTGCGGTTGTGTGAAGAAGACAGATTGTGTGTGCGGTTGTGTGAAGAAGACAGATTGTGTGTGCGGTTGTGTGAAGAAGACAGATTGTGTGTGCGGTTGTGTGAAGAAGACAGATTGTGTGTGCGGTTGTGTGAAGAAGACAGATTGTGTGTGCGGTTGTGTGAAGAAGACAGATTGTGTGTGCGGTTGTGTGAAGAAGACAGATTGTGTGTGCGGTTGTGTGAAGAAGACAGATTGTGTGTGCGGTTGTGTGAAGAAGACAGATTGTGTGTGTGGTTGTGTGAAGAAGACAGATTGTGTGTGCGGTTGTGTGAAGAAGACAGATTGTGTGTGTGGTTGTGTGAAGAAGACAGATTGTGTGTGTGGTTGTGTGAAGAAGACAGATTGTGTGTGCGGTTGTGTGAAGAAGACAGATTGTGTGTGCGGTTGTGTGAAGAAGACAGATTGTGTGTGTGGTTGTGTGAAGAAGACAGATTGTGTGTGCGGTTGTGTGAAGAAGACAGATTGTGTGTGTGGTTGTGTGAAGAAGACAGATTGTGTGTGCGGTTGTGTGAAGAAGACAGATTGTGTGTGTGGTTGTGTGAAGAAGACAGATTGTGTGTGCGGCTGTGTGAAGAAGACAGATTGTGTGTGCGGTTGTGTGAAGAAGACAGATTGTGTGTGCGGTTGTGTGAAGAAGACAGATTGTGTGTGCGGTTGTGTGAAGAAGACAGATTGTGTGTGCGGTTGTGTGAAGAAGACAGATTGTGTGTGCGGTTGTGTGAAGAAGACAGATTGTGTGTGCGGTTGTGCATGTTTGACTGTACACGTACACTACCGTTCAAAAGTTTGGGGTCACTTAGAAATGTCCTTGTTTTTAGAAAGAAAAGCACATTTTTTGTTCATTAAAATGACATCAAATTGATCAGAAATGCAGTGTAGACATTGTTAATGTTGTAAATGACTACTGTAGCTGGAAACGGCAGATTTTAATGGAATATCTACATAGGCGTACAGAGGCCCATTATCAGCAACCATCACTCCTGTGTTCCAATGGCACGCTGTGTTAGCTAATACAGGGTTATCATTTTAAAAGGCTAATTGATCATTAGAAAACCCTTTTGCAATTATGTTAGCACAGCTGAAAACTCTTGTGCTGAAAAAGAAGCAACAAAACTGGCCTTCATTAGACTAGTTGAGTATCTGGAGCATCAGCATTTGTGGGTTCGATTACAGGCTCAAAATACCAAGAAACAAAGAATTTGCTTCTGAAACTCGTCAGTCCATTATTGTTCTGAGAAATGTGTCAACAGTGTCAACTGTAAAAGAGGAGACTCCGGGATGCTGACCTTCTAGGCAGAGTTGCAAATAGAAAGCCATCTCTCAGACTGGCCAATAAAAAGAAAAGGTTCAGATGGGCAAAATAACACAGACACTGGACAGAGGAGCTCCTGTGTCACTTCCTCACTGTTGACGTTGAGACTGGTGTTTTGCGGGAATGAAGCTGCCAGGTGAGGACTTGTGAGGCGTCTGTTTCTCAAACTAGACACTCTAATGTACTTGTCCTCTTGCTCAGTTGTGCACCGGGGCCTCCCACTCCTCTTTCTATTCTGGTTAGAGCCAGTTTGTTCTGTGAAGGGAGTAGTACACAGCTCTGTACAGGATCTTCAGTTTATTGGCAATTTCTCGCATGGAATAGCCTTCATTTCTCAGAACAATAATAGACTGACGAGTTTCAGAAGAAAGTTATTTGTTTCTGGCCATTTTGAGCCTGTAATCGAACCCACAAATGCTGATGCTCCAGATACTCAACTAGTCTAAAGAAGACCAGTTTTATTGCTTCTTTAAATCAGCACAAGAGTTTTTAGCTGTGCTAACATAATTGCAAAATGGTTTTCTAATGATCAATTAGCCTTTTAAAATGATAACCTTGTATTAGCTAACACAGCGTGCCATTGGAACACAGGAGTGATGGTTGCTGGTAATGGGCCTCTGTCCACCTATGTAGATATTCCATTAAAAAAATCGGACGTTTCCAGCTACATTAGTCATTTACAAACTTAACAATGTCTACTTGTTACTTGTTATTTTAACGGACAAAACACAAGGCCATTTCTAAGTGACCCCAAACTTTTGAACGGTAGTGTATGTGTGAATTATATGTATGAAAATGTGTGTGTGTGTTGGGGTGTTATTGTGTGTGTTGGTACGTGGGTGTGTGTGTGTTGGTACGTGGGTGTGTGTGTGTTGGGGTGTTATTGTGTGTGTTGGTACGTGGGTGTGTGTATTGGTACGTGGTTGTGTGTGTGTTGGGGTGTTATTGTGTGTGTTGGTACGTGGGTGTGTGTGTTGGTACGTGGGTGTGTGTGTGTTGGTACGTGGGTGTGTGTGTGTTGGGGTGTTATTGTGTGTGTTGGTACGTGGGTGTGTGTGTGTTGGTACGTGGGTGTGTGTGTGTTGGTACGTGGGTGTGTGTGTGTTGGGGTGTTATTGTGTGTGTTGGTACGTGGGTGTGTGTGTGTTGGTACGTGGGTGTGTGTGTGTTGGGGTGTTATTGTGTGTGTTGGTACGTGGGTGTGTGTGTTGGTACGTGGGTGTGTGTGTGTTGGGGTGTTGTTGTATGTGTTGGTACGTGGGTGTTTGTGTAGATGTCTGTGTGTTGGTGCGTGGATGTGTGTCTGTGTGTTGGTACGTGGGTGTGTGTGTGTTGGTACGTGGGTGTGTGTGTGTTGGTAAGTGGGTGTGTGTGTGTTGGTACGTGGGTGTGTGTGTGTTGGTACGTGGGTGTGTGTGTGTTGGGGTGTTATTGTGTGTGTTGGTACGTGGGTGTGTGTGTTGGTACGTGGGTGTGTGTGTTGGTACGTGGGTGTGTGTGTGTTGGGGTGTTATTGTGTGTGTTGGTACGTGGGTGTGTGTGTTGGTACGTGGGTGTGTGTGTTGGTACGTGGGTGTGTGTGTGTTGGGGTGTTGTTGTATGTGTTGGTACGTTGGTGTTTGTGTAGATGTCTGTGTGTTGGTACGTGGGTGTGTGTGTGTTGGTACGTGGGTGTCTGTGTGTTGGTACGTGGGTGAGTGTGTGTGTTGGTACGTGGGTGCGTGTGTGTTGGTACGTGGGTGTGTGTGTGTTGGTACGTGGGTGTCTGTGTGTTGGTACGTGGGTGAGTGTGTGTGTTGGTACGTGGGTGTGTGTGTGTTGGTACGTGGGTGTCTGTGTGTTGGTACGTGGGTGAGTGTGTGTGTTGGTACGTGGGTGTGTGTGTGTTGGTACGTGGGTGTCTGTGTGTTGGTACGTGGGTGAGTGTGTGTGTTGGTACGTGGGTGTGTGTGTGTTTGCATCCTTCTACTTCTCTCTTCTTTGTATCTTCAGTTCCCACTGGTTTTCCTCATACGGTAGGAGATAGAGGTGTGAAGGTATTAATCATCTTTACCACACACACACACACACACACACACACACACACACACACACACACACACACACACACACACACACACACACACACACACACTTATGGGGCATCAAGTAGCATAGTATTTAAAGGGTTGGGCCAGTAACCAGTAGTTAGCTGGTTTGAATACACTTGCCGACAAGGTGAAAAATCTGTGCTATTGAGCAAGGCACTTAAATCCTCAATAGCTCTTGGGGCTCTGTACTACAGTGGCTGACCTTGTAAAACAACACATTTCACTGCACCTATCCATTGTATGTGACAATAAAAAAAAACGTTGTTTTTTTTTTATATTCGGAGGTGTGAGGCTATGAATGCTGATGAATCTCCAGGCTGAAAGGTGAGGACAGAGGAGAACAGAACGAGAGCAGTGACCGGATTCCAATCTGATCTCTCGCTCATTATCCATAGTTGCTTTACTACCTCACTACTGACTTCAGCCCCTGGTAATACCGACTGTGGTACTACCTCCCTATTGACTTCAGCCCCTGGTAATACCGACTGTGGTACTACCTTCCTACTGACTTCAGCCCCTGGTAATACCGACTGTGGTACTACCTCACTACTGACTTCAGCCCCTGGTAATACCGACTGTGGTACTACCTCACTACTGACTTCAGCCCCTGGTAATACTGACTGTGGTACTACCTCACTACTGACTTCAGCCCCTGGTAATACCGACTGTGGTACTACCTCACTACTGACTTCAGCCCCTGGTAATACCGACTGTGGTACTACCTCACTACTGACTTCAGCCCCTGGTAATACCGACTGTGGTACTACCTCACTACTGACTTCAGCCCCTGGTAATACCGACTGTGGTACTACCTTCCTACTGACTTCAGCCCCTGGTAATACCGACTGTGGTACTACCTCACTACTTTTAGCAGTTGATGTTGCTCTTCAATAACACAGACCACAAAGCAAATCGTAGGGGAGAAAAATGTATTGATTTGAGAAGGACAAATCACAGATGTCATGTTGAGAAGTAGATGTTCAGTCTTCCCTGTCCTCAGTTTTTTCCACAGAACAAAGGAACGCGATGTCATTTATAACCCCCCCTCACCACCCTGGCCTGGGGTTGTCCAATCAAAAGTCTTTGCAGTACAACTGGGCCGATGGCCAAGTATCCTGCTCCAGACTCAATGTACAGACCAATGAAAACGTGGCACACGTAGCTCTGAGTACAGGCCTGACATTTCACAGATGCTAAACAGATGCTGAACTGAAAATCAATTATTTCCATTGAATCTTCCCTAGTGATCGTTACTTCAAGTCCTCTCGTCCTCTGCGTGATGAATTTATCTTCAAAATATTCTTATACTACCGACCTCAGCCCTCTGGTAATACTGAGTGTGGTATTACCTTACTACTGACCTCAGCCCTCTGGTAATACTGAGTGTGGTATTACCTTACTACTGACCTCAGCCCTCTGGTAATACTGAGTGTGGTATTACCTTACTACTGACCTCAGCCCTCTGGTAATACTGAGTCTGGTGTTACCTTACTACTGACCTCAGCCCTCTGGTAATACTGAGTGTGGTATTACCTTACTACTGACCTCAGCCCTCTGGTAATACTGAGTGTGGTATTACCTTACTACTGACCTCAGCCCTCTGGTAATACTGAGTGTGGTATTACCTTACTACTGACCTCAGCCCTCTGGTAATACTGAGTGTGGTATTACCTTACTACTGACCTCAGCCCTCTGGTAATACTGAGTGTGGTATTACCTTACTACTGACCTCATCCCTCTGGTAATACTGAGTGTGGTATTACCTTACTACTGACCTCAGCCCTCTGGTAATACTGAGTGTGGTATTACCTTACTACTGACCTCAGCCCTCTGGTAATACTGAGTGTGGTATTACCTTACTACCGACCTCAGCCCTCTGGTAATACTGAGTGTGGTATTACCTTACTACTGACCTCAGCCCTCTGGTAATACTGAGTGTGGTATTACCTTACTACTGACCTCAGCCCTCTGGTAATACTGAGTGTGGTATTACCTTACTACTGACCTCAGCCCTCTGGTAATACTGAGTGTGGTGTTACCTTACTACTGACCTCAGCCCTCTGGTAATACTGAGTGTGGTATTACCTTACTACTGACCTCAGCCCTCTGGTAATACTGAGTGTGGTGTTACCTTACTACTGACCTCAGCCCTCTGGTAATACTGAGTGTGGTATTACCTTACTACTGACCTCAGCCCTCTGGTAATACTGAGTGTGGTGTTACCTTATTACTGACCTCAGCCCTCTGGTAATGCTGAGTGTGGTGTTACCTTACTACTGACCTCAGCCCTCTGGTAATACTGAGTGTGGTGTTACCTTACTACTGATCTCAGCCCTCTGGTAATACTGAGTGTGGTATTACCTTACTACTGACCTCAGCCCTCTGGTAATACTGAGTGTGGTATTACCTTACTACTGACCTCAGCCTCTGAAACCTCTGGTTACCTCTCTTACACAACCATTGCACCTATATCCCATCAAGATACAAAGGCCTGTAATCTACCCCACCAAGACAGTATTCTACCCCACCAAGACAGAAAGCCCTGTATTCTACCCACCAAGATACAAATCCCTGTATTCTACCCACCAAGATACAAAGCCCTGTATTATACCCACCAAGATACAAAGGCCTGTATTATACCCACCAAGATACAAAGCCCTGTATTCTACCCACCAAGATACAAAGCCCTGTACTCTACCCACCAAGACACAAAGGCCTGTATTCTACCCCACCAAGATACAAAGCCCTGTATTCAACCCACCAAGACACAAAGGCCTGTATTCTACCCACCAAGATACAAAGCCCTGTATTCTACCCACCAAGACACAAAGCCCTGTATTCTACCCACCAAGATACAAAGCCCTGTATTCTACCCACCAAGACACAAAGCCCTGTATTCTACCCACCAAGATACAAAGCCCTGTATTCTACCCACCAAGATACAAAGCCCTGTATTCTACCCACCAAGACACAAAGCCCTGTATTCTACCCACCAAGATACAAAGCCCTGTATTTTACCCACCAAGACACAAAGCCCTGTATTCCACCCACCAAGACACAAAGCCCTGTATTCTACCCCACCAAGATACAAAGCCCTGTATTCTACCCGCCAAGATACAAAGCCCTGTATTCTACCCACCAAGACAGAAAGCCCTGTATTCTACCCACCAAGACACAAAGCCCTGTATTCTACCCACCAAGATACAAAGCCCTGTATTCTACCCACCAAGATACAAAGCCCTGTATTCTACCCACCAAAACACAAAGCCCTGTATTCTACCCACCAAGATACAAAGCCCTGTATTCTACCCACCAAGACACAAAGCCCTGTATTCTACCCACCAAGATACAAAGCCCTGTATTCTACCCACCAAGATACAAAGCCCTGTATTTTACCCACCAAGACACAAAGCCCTGTATTCTACCCACCAAGACACAAAGCCCTGTATTCTACCCCATCAAGATACAAAGCCCTGTATTCTACCCACCAAGATACAAAGCCCTGTATTCTACCCACCAAGACACAAAGCCCTGTATTCTACCCACCAAGACACAAAGCCCTGTATTCTACCCACCAAGATACAAAGCCCTGTATTCTACCCACCAAGATACAAAGCCCTGTATTCTACCCACCAAGACAGAAAGCCCTGTATTCTACCCACCAAGACACAAAGCCCTGTATTCTACCCACCAAGACACAAAGCCCTGTATTCTACCCACCAAGACACAAAGCCCTGTATTCTACCCACCAAGACACAAAGCCCTGTATTCTACCCACCAAGACACAAAGCCCTGTATTCTACCCACCAAGACACAAAGCCCTGTATTCTACCCACCAAGATACAAAGCCCTGTATTCTACCCACCAAGACACAAAGCCCTGTATTCTACCCACCAAGATACAAAGCCCTGTATTCTACCCACCAAGACACAAAGCCCTGTATTCTACCCACCAAGACACAAAGCCCTGTATTCTACCCACCAAGATACAAAGCCCTGTATTCTACCCACCAAGATACAAAGGCCTGTATTCTACCCACCAAGACACAAAGCCCTGTATTCTACCCACCAAGACACAAAGCCCTGTATTCTACCCACCAAGATACAAAGCCCTGTATTCTACCCACCAAGACACAAAGCCCTGTATTCTACCCACCAAGATACAAAGCCCTGTATTCTACCCACCAAGACACAAAGCCCTGTATTCTACCCACCAAGACACAAAGCCCTGTATTCCACCCACCAAGATACAAAGGCCTGTATTCTACCCACCAAGACACAAAGCCCTGTATTCTACCCAACAAGACACAAAGCCCTGTATTCTACCCACCAAGACACAAAGCCCTGTATTCTCCCTCTTCAGCTTCCCCACTTCGCTTCCAGAAACTTCTCCCCATCTCATCCTTCCACCCCCCTGTCTTCCTCAGCCTAGATAGGTTCATCCTTCCACCCTCCTGTCTTCCACAGCCTCTATAGGTTCATCCTTCCCCCCCTGTCTTCCTCAGCCTTGTAGGTTCATCATTCCCCCTTGTCTTCCTCAGCCTAGATAGGTTCATCATTCCACCCCCTGTCTTCCTCAGCCTCTATAGGTTCATCCTTCCACCCCCTGTCTTCCTAAGCCTCTATACGTTCATCACTCCAACCCCTGTCTTCCTCAGCCTCTATAGGTTCATCCTTCCACCCCCTGCCTTCCTCAGCCTCTATAGGTTAATCCTTCCCCCCCTGTCTTCCTCAGCCTCTATAGGTTCATCCTTCCACCCCCTGTCTTCCTCAGCCTCTATAGGTTCATCATTCCACACCCCTGTCTTCCTCAGCCTCTATACGTTCATCACTCCAACCCCTGTCTTCCTCAGCCTCTATAGGTTCATCCTTCCACCCCCTGCCTTCCTCAGCCTCTATAGGTTCATCCTTCCACCCCCTGTCTTTCTCAGCCTCTATAGGTTCATCCTTCCACCCCCTGTCTTCCTCAGCCTCTATAGGTTCATCCTTCCACCCCCTGTCTTTCTCAGCCTCTATAGGTTCATCCTTCCACCCCCTGTCTTCCTCAGCCTAGATAGGTTCATTCCAGGCACAAAGATAAACTTCAAATCACTATTCATCAATCAGATTCCCATGAAAAATACATTAAGCACATTAAGATTCAGCCTCTCCTGTCTCTCTGCTCCTCCCACTGCTCCTCTCACTCTTCCCCAGCCTCCACCTGCCTCCCCACTACCTCCCTTCCACCTCCCCCAAACTCCTCACAGCAGGTGAGAGGTGTATTTCCTACAGATACATCCCGTATTTCTGACGTTGTTCCCATCTTCCTATCGATTCCAAACCAAGACTCTCCAGGCCCATTAGGAGGAGTGTTTATGCTGGAAATATCAATACTTTTTCTCCACCCTCTCTCTCTCTCCATCCTATCTCTTTCTCTCTCTCTACAATCCCTCTCTCTCTCTCTCTCCATCCTCTCTCTCTCTCTCTCTCCATCCTATCTCTCTCTCTACAGTCTCTCTCTCTCTCTCTCTCTCTCTCTACAGTCTCTATCTCTCTCTCTCTCTCACTACAGTCTATCTCTCTCTCCATCCCCTCTCTCTCTTTCTCTCTCCATCCTATCTCTCTCTCTCTACAGTCTCTCTCTCTCCCTCTCTCTACAGTCTCTCTCTCTCTACAGTCTCTCTCTCTATCCCTCTCTCTCTCTCTCTCTAACTCTCTCTCTACAGTCTCTCTCTCGCTCTCTCTCTCCCTCTCCAGTCTCTCTCTCTCTCTCTCCCTCTCTCTCTCTCTCCATCCTATCTCTCTCACTCTCTCTTGAGTCTCTCTCTCTCTCTCTCTCTCTCCCTCTCCAGTCTCTCTCTCTCTCTACAGTCTCTCTCTCTCTCTCATCTCTCTCTCTCCATCCTACCTCTCTCACTCTCTCTCTCTACAGTCTCTCTCTCTCTCTTTCTCTCTCTCTCTCTCTCTCTCTCCCTCTCCAGTCTCTCTCTCTCTCAAACACCCACACTAACACATATTCCAAATCACATATTTCAATTTCCTCCATATTGTGTTTAGTGATAAAACATAGCATTTTCAGTGACTGCTAATGCAGTGTGGGGGAAAGAACCCCAAAAGTCTGTTTACAATCCATCCGGGAAGTTTTTACATCCGATAGCCCTTTCTCCCAGCTTTCGCTTTGTATTGCCCTGATACCCAATTTGCTCTGGTTGTCAGTTTATTAATTTCCATATGACACTTCAATTTGGTATTATTCCCCCATGCTCTGGGCCTAGTCTTTTCTCCAGACGCTCCCAGGACCGCCGCTCTCTGCGTTTACATCCTCTCCAACTGAATCTCCCGATAAGAGGGCTATCCGCTGTGAATTGCTTGCCCATTGTCACAAGACACATTGGGCTGCTAAGGTTTGTTAGGCAGGAAGGGATAGAATTACCCAGCAGAGAACAGCCAGCCGGTAGAGTCTCAGACGGCTGGTACGTGTGTTCCTACTAGAACTGTATATCATATGTTCCTGCGTCTACAGTATGCTGATGATATGAAAACAATACTTTTTGAAGGATCCCATTCTTGGCAGCTGACACAAAGAGTTACTTAGGTGAGCTTGGTGACTGCGGGTAAACCTAGCCAATCAGATGACTCCAACACCGTAGCCCTGGTTTACTGTGTGCCGGAGAGTTTAATAAAATATAACTGATCGTTCTAAGGTGGTGACTAATGTTTTGGGCCTTTGTGAATGCAGGCAGCTCACCAGTGGCTGTAGAAAATAATCTAGTGTGTGTCTGTGTCTCTGTGTGTTTGTGTCTGTGTGTGTGTGTGTTTCTGTGTCGGTGTCTGTGTGTGTGTGTGTGTCTGTGTCTGTGTGTGTGTGTGTGTGTGTGTCTGTGTCTGTGTCTGTGTTTCCCTCCTGGTCCTCTGTCTTCCCCTCCACTGCACACCCACCACCAGCCTATCTGTACCTGGCTCACCTGTATCTCTGCTTCACACTACCCTCTCTACATGTATAGTTGGGAGAGAAGAGAGATAGTGGAGGGAAAGATTGAGAGAGAGAGAGAGAGAGAGAGAGAGAGAGAGACGGTAGACAGAGAGAGAGACGGTAGAGAGAGAGAGAGAGACGGTAGAGAGAGAGAGAGGGGGGAGAGAGAGAGAGAAGGGAGAGAGAGAGAGAGAGAGAGACAGTAGAGAGAGAGACACAGAGAGAGAGAGAGAGAGAGAGAGAGATGGTAGAGAGAGAGTGAGATGGTAGAGAGAGAGAGACGGTAGAGAGAGAGAGAGGGAGAGAGAGAGAGAGACGGTAGAGAGAGAGAGAGAGACAGAGAGAGAGAGAGAGAGAGAGAGAGATGGTAGAGAGAGAGTGAGACGGTAGAGAGAGAGAGACGGTAGAGAGGGAGAGAGAGAGAGAGGGACGGTAGAGAGAGAGAGAGAGACAGAGAGAGAGAGAGAGAGAGAGAGATGGTAGAGAGAGAGTGAGACGGTAGAGAGAGAGAGACGGTAGAGAGAGAGAGAGAGGGAGAGAGAGACGGTAGAGAGATAGAGAGAGAGGGAGAGAGAGAGAGAGAGGGAGAGAGAGACGGTAGAGAGAGAGAGACGGTAGAGAGAGAGAGACGGTAGAGAGAGAGACGGCAGAGAGAGAGAGAGAGAGGGAGAGAGAGACGAGAGAGAGAGAGAGAGAGAGAGAGAGAGAGGGAGGGAGAGCAAGAGGGAGAGATGGTAGAGAGATGGTAGAGAGACGGTAAAGAGATGGTAGACAGACGGTAGAGAGATGGTAGAGAGACGGTAGAGAGATGGTAGAGAGATGGAAGACAGACGGTAGAGAGACGGTAGAGAGACGGTAGAGAGATAGAAGACAGACGGTAGAGAGATGGAAGACAGACGGTAGAGAGATCGTAGAGAGATAGAAGACAGACGGTAGAGAGATGGTAGAGAGATGGTAGAGAGATGGTAGAGAGATGGCAAAAGTGTTAAAGTCTCTCTCTCTATCTCCCTCTCAATTCAATTCAATTTAAATTAATTTTAATTAAGGTGTTTATTGGCATGGGGAACATATGTCAACATTGCTAAAGCAAGTGAAATAGATCATAAACAAAAATGAAATCAACAATGAAAATGTACAGTTAAAATTACTCTCACAGAAGTTCCAAAAGAATAAAGACATTTCAAATGTCATAGTGTGTGTGCAAATAGAACAAAAGGAAAAATAAATTAACATAAATTACGGGTTGTATTTACGATGGTGTTTGTTCTTCACTGGTTGCCCTTTTCTCGTGGCAACAGATCAGAAACATTGCTCTGGGATGGTATTTCACCCAATAGTATGTCAAATTTTATTTTCCTTTTCATGGTATAGAAGGCCCTTTTCACCTTGTCTCTCAGCTCGTTCACAGCTTTGTGGAAGTTACCTGTCCTGTGGTGCTGATGTTAAGGCCGAGGTATATATCGTTTTTTTTGTGTGCTCTACGGCAACGGTGTCTAGTCGGAATTTGTATTTGTGGTCCTGGCAACCGGACCATTTTTGGAACACCAGTAAATTACTGTCTTACGGGGATTTTATAATGTCGTATGTTTCTCCCCCAACACCAATTTCCATCAATTTGTATAGCAGACCCTCATGCCAAATTGAAATCAACAAAGCGATGTCACGGCCGTCAACGGAAGAGGACCGAGGTGCAGCGTGGTGAGCGGACATTTCTGAGGACATGTACGAGTCTGCTGTTAATGACAATGCAGAGTATTTTCTCAAGGTTGCTGTTGACGCATATCCCACGGTAGTCTCTCTCTCTCTCTCACTGTGACATGTAGATTCTTCTCTTTGCTGATGTAGTGGAGGGAGTGATCATTGTGTCATGGATTACGGGAGAGATAGATGGACTAGATTGGGTTTCGGAAGCGAAAAGACACTTGACATACAGGGTGCACTCTCCTTCCAGATGACACCTCTCTCCCCCTACCCTTCTTTCCCATTCCTTGTTCCATGTAAACCCTTCTATTACTCTCTCTCCCTCATCTCCATCATCTCCCCTTCTCGTTCAAGATAACTTCCTCCACTCCCCTACACACTCTCCCCAATTTCCCTCTCTCCTCTCTCCTCTCTCCTCTCCACCCCGTCTCCTTTCCTCCTCTCTCCTCTCTCCACCCCCTCTCCTTACCCCCTCTCTCCTCTCTCCACCCCCTCTCCTTTCCTCCTCTCTCCTCTCCACCCCCTCTCCTTTCCTCCTCTCTCCACCCCCTCTCCTTTCCTCCTCTCTCCTCTCTCCACCCCCTCTCATTTCCTCCTCTCTCCTCTCCACCCCCTCTCCTTTCCTCCTCTCTCCTCTCCACCCCCTCTCCTTTCCTCCTTTCTCCTCTCTCCATTCTTCTCTCCTCTCTCCTTTCTCCTCTCTCGACTCCTCTCTCCTCTCTCCACCCTTTCTCCTCTCTCCATCCCTCTCTTCTCTCTCCTCTCTCCTTTCTCCTCTCTCCTCTCTCCATCCTTTTCTCCTTTCCTCCTCTAATAAACCAAAGCCCTCTCGTGTTTGTGCTTGTTGTTCAACTCCGTCTGGATGTTTTGTTCTCTCTCTCTAATCTGTTTTTCCGTGTTGGGATTCAGTGTTCCTAAATTTCCCTCTGAGGAACGCTGCTGGATTAACCCTGTTGGAGTGGCCGGCCTGAACCCTCCCGTGGCCCTTGTGTGTGTGTGTGTGTGTGTGTGTGTGTGTGGGTGTGTGTGTGTGTGTGTGTGTCATTGTGTTTGTGTGTGTGTGTGTGTGTTTGTGTGTGTGTGTGTGTGTGTGTACGTGTGTATATGTGTGTGTGTTGTTTGTTTGTCAGTTTTTGTTTCCCTCCTGATCATCTGTAATCACTTTGAGGGAATCCATTTGTACTCTGACCCTCATCAGAGAGGAAGGACTCAGAGACGGTTTGTGTTTGAGTGTGTGTGTGTTCAACTTCAAAAGTATCTGAACTCTCTCTCTCTCTCGCCCTCTCTCTCTCCCTCTCTCTCTGTCTTTCTCTCTCTCTCTCTCTCTGTCTTTCTCTCTCTCTCTCTCTCTCTGTCTTTCTCTCTCTCTCTCTGTCTTTCTCTCTCTCTCTCTCTGTCTTTCTCTGTCTCTCTCTCTCTGTCTTTCTCTCTCTCTCTCTCTCACCCTCTCTCTGTCTTTCTCTCTCTCTCTCTCTCTGTCTTTCTCTCTCTCTCTCTCTGTCTTTCTCTCGCTCTCTCTCGCCCTCTCTCTCTCTCTCTGTCTTTCTCTCTCTCTCTCTCTCTCTCTCTCTGTCTTTCTCTCTCTCTCTCTGTGTCTTTCTCTCTCTCTCTCTCTCTCTCTCTCTCGCTCTCTCTCTCTGACTCACTGACAATTAACTAATTCCACTCACGTAGCGGTCAATTAACCAATAATTTCCTTCCCTGTCTACCAATGAAAGACCTGGTTGAGTCTAAACAGATGAGACAATAGCAGCAATAAGGTCAACAAGTGAGTGAAATCAACCCTCAGAGACACTCAATCAGACACTCCCTAAGATATGCATTTCACTACTTCAGCCTCGACTTTGTAAATAGCATTGTTTAAAATGCATATATGTTCAGCTGTGTGTTGAATTGTCTGTTCAGCTGTTTATTTTTATTTTTACAGGGACAGGTGCACGTCAATTGACGTTTCAGTAAAAGTGCAGGTTTTAGCCAGCCGGCTAATTTTCCAAATCAGTCCCTGGGCAGGTTATTAAAAACAATTACAATACAGACAATCAATGAGCAGTGAGCACACGCAGAACAACATAGGATGAGCAAGACATAGCATACAGACAGAGCAACATAGAACAAGCAAGACATAGCATACAGACAGAGCAACATAGAACAAGCAAGACGTAGCATACAGACAGAGCAACATAGAACAAGCGAGACTTAGCATACAGACAGAGCAACATAGAACAAGCGAGACGTAGCATGCAGACAGAGCAACAGAACAAAAAGCAGCAACACATTGTGTAGAGACAGTGCAGCAAAGGAAACGTAATACGTGGCATGCAGACAGAGAAATATAACACAAAAGTAACAAGAAAAAATCCACAAAAGCAACAGTGTTTCCCGCACCTCACCAGCTACAGACAACAGATAGCATGGAAAGCGGCAACACACAGCTAGGGACCCTGTTCACTGGTCTGATTGGCCATGTCTTCATGCATTTTGTGAAAGTGTGATATGTGGTGCAGTTATGTGTGTCTGATGGCAGTGTATTCCAGACATGGGAAGCTCTCACAGAGAATGCAGATTTACTAAAGGTGCTTTTCCTTAAGGGAACTATACAGTCACCTCTCATGGCAGACCTTGTGGATCTTCTGCCATAGGTTTGGGTTTTCTGTTTAACAAAACTACTGAGTGGAGGGGGAGGAGCCAGGCCATTTAGGATCTTGAATACAAGACATGCGTCGGTGTATTGCACAAGATTTTCCCAACTCAGGAGCTCATGCGTTCTGATGTAACAGTGATGATGGCTATTGGGCTTCCTATCAAGCACTTTGAGAGCCTGTTTGTAGACAGACTGAATAGGCCCAACTAGTCAAGCAGTATGTTAAGTCAGGGACTGTCATAGATTTGAAGTACAGTTTTGCTACCTCTGTAGTCAAATTATTTTGTATAAATTGGAAATGAGCTAGGTTAAATTTGGTTAAATCTGCTTTTTAAAAGAGCTGTTGGAATCAAGTATGATGCCAAGGTATTTAAAATCAGGTACTTTAATAAATGTCTCTTCAGATGCATTTTGAAATGAAAAGAAAAATGTTTTCAGTCACATTTTCAGTCATAATATTACAGAAGTAATTGAGCCACTCCCCCTTCTTCTTTATGGGAAACAAAACACAGAAAAGTATGACCATTAACTCATAATGTGGTGTACTGGGGCATTGCAGTAATAACTCATGATGTGGTGTACTGGGGTATTGCAGTAATAACTCATAATGTGGTGTACTGGGGTATTGCAGTAATAACTCATGATGTGGTGTACTGGGGTATTGCAGTAATAACTCATAATGTGGTGTACTGGGGTATTGCAGTAATAACTCATGATGTGGTGTACTGGGGTATTGCAGTAATAACTCATAATGTGGTGTACTGGGGTATTGCAGTAATAACTCATGATGTGGTGTACTGGGGTATTGCAGTAATAACTCATGATGTGGTGTACTGGGGTATTGCAGTAATAACTCATAATGTGGTGTACTGGGGTATTGCAGTAATAACTCATGATGTGGTGTACTGGGGCATTGCAGTAATAACTCATAATGTGGTGTACTGGGGCATTGCAGTAATAACTCATGATGTGGTGTACTGGGGTATTGCAGTAATAACTCATAATGTGGTGTACTGGGGTATTGCAGTAATAACTCATGATGTGGTGTACTGGGGTATTGCAGTAATAACTCATAATGTGGTGTACTGGGGTATTGCAGTAATAACTCATGATGTGGTGTACTGGGGTATTGCAGTAATAACTCATGATGTGGTGTACTGGGGTATTGCAGTAATAACTCATAATGTGGTGTACTGGGGTATTGTGTTATCCTGGCCAAGCTCCACTACAACAGAAGGACTGGCTGGCATTCATTTGGGGGATGGCATTTACTTCCAGTGACTCCATCTTTTGTTCTTCTTTTCGCTAATCTCCATCCCTTCTCTATTTAACTGGTTCTCTGTAAAGGTCTCCCTGTCAGACTGTGCCAGTCCCTGTCACCACAAACAAAGACAAAGGTGTCTCTATCTCCTTCTGTCTCTCTCTCTCTCTCTCTCTCTCTCTCTCTCTCTCCCTCCCTCTCTTCTACCGCTGTCTCCTCTTCTTCTCTTACACATCACAACAGTACGAATTTTCAATTAATTTAAATCTTAATTCCAGTCTTTCCATCCTATATTGAGGTGAATAAAGTGCTAGTGTAGAATGGACAATGAAGGTAGGACTGTAAGTGTTCGAATGCAGAAATGTCCTCCATTTTGTTGTTATGGGTTCAAATCCCAGCCAGCGACCAGGTCCATTCTCTAGACTGTAAATGTCGACATTATGCAAATCACTTCCCTTCCACGCAAACAAGCCTGAACCAATCAATGTCAATCCCCTTTTCTCCCAGCCAATCACTGTCATTCCCTCTTCAGTGAGCCCTCGCCTAATGGAAAGCATTGTTCTTTCAGCTCTGAATGCCAACTCACTGAGACTGTGATCTGTAACTTTTTCTCAACCCATCTCTAACCTTCAGAAGTCATCTACACAGAGCAGAGAGGAGTTCACAGTGGATAGGATATGAAAGTCATGGAGATGAGAGAAGACAGCAGGAGAGAAGGCAGGAGAGAAGACAGCAATAGAAGACAGGAGAGAAGACAGCAATAGAAGACAGGAGAGAAGACAGGAGAGAAGACAGCAGGAGAGGACAGGAGAGAAGACAGCAGGAGAGGACAGAAGAGGACACAAGAGAAGGCAGAAGAGAAGACAGCAGGAGAGGACAGGAGAGAAGACAGCAGGAGGAGACAGGAGAGAAGACAGGAGAGAAGACAGCAATAGAAGACAGGAGAGAAGACAGCAGGAGATGACAGGAAAGAAGACAGCAGGAGAGGACAGGAGAGAAGACAGCAGGAGAAGACAGGAGAGAAGAAAGCAATATAAGACAGGAAATAAGACATCAGGAGAGGACAGGAGAGAAGACAGCAGGAGAAGACATGAGAGAAGACAGCAGGAGCTGACAGGAGAGAAGACAGTTGGAGAAGACAGAAGAGAAGATGGCAGGAGAGGACAGGAGAGAAAACAGCAATATAAGACAGGAAAGAAGACAGCAGGAGAGGACAGGAGAGAAGAAAGTTGGAGAAGACAGAAGAGAAGACAGCAGAAGAGGACAGGAGAGAAGACAGAAGAAAAGACAGCAGGAGAGGACAGGAGAGAAGACAGTTGGAGAAGACAGAAGAGAAGACAGCAGGAGAGGACAGGAGAGAAGACAGAAGAGAAGACAGCAGGAGAGGACAGGAGAGAAGACAGTTGTAGAAAGACAGAAGAGAAGATAGCAGGAGAGGACAGGAGATAAACAACATGAAAGGACAGAAGAGAAGACAGTAGGGGAGGACAGGAGAGAATACTTAAATAGAAGACAGGAGAGAAGACAGGACAGAAGACAGCAGGAGAGGACAGGAGAGAAGACAACAGGAGAGGACAGGAGAGAAGACAACAGGAGAGGACAGGAGAGAAGACTTAAGTAGAAGACAGGAGAGAAGAAAGGAGAGAAGACAGCAGGAGAGGACAGAAGAGAAGACAGCAAGAGAGAAGACAACAAGAGAGTGCAGAAGAGAAGACAGCACAAGAGGTCAGGAGAGAAGACAACAGGAGAGGACAGAAGAGAACACAGTTGGAGAAGACAGAAGAGAAGACAGCTGGAGAGGACAGGAGAGAAGACAGTTGGAGAAGACAGAAGAGAAGACAGCTGGAGAGGACATAAGAGAAGACAACAGGAGAGTGCAGAAGAGAAGACAGCACAAGAGGGCAGGAGAGAAGACAACGGGAGAGGACAGGAGAGAAGACAGTTGGAGAAGACAGAATAGAAGACAGCTGGAGAGGACAGGAGAGAAGACAGCTGAAGAAGACAGAAGAGAAGACAGCTGGAGAGGACAGGAGAGAAGACAGCACAAGAGGACAGGAGAGAAGACAGCTGGAGAGGACAGAAGAGAAGACAACAGGAGAGTGCAGAAGAGAAGACAGTTGGAGAAGACAGAAGAGAAGACAGCTGGAGAGGACAGGAGAAAAGACAGTTGGAGAAGGCAGAAGAGAAGACAGCTGGAGAGGACAGAAGAGAAGACAGCTGGAGAGGACAGGAGAGAAGACAACAGGAGAGGACAGAAGAGAAGACAGCCGGAGAGGACAGAAGAGAAGACAACAGGAGAGTGCAGAAGAGAAGACAGCACAAGAGGACAGGAGAGAAGACAACAGGAGAGGACAGAAGAGAAGACAGTTGGAGAAGACAGAAGAGAAGACAGCTGGAGAGGACAGGAGAGAAGACAGTTGGAGAAGGCAGAAGAGAAGACAACAGGAGAGTGCAGAAGAGAAGACAGTTGGAGAAGACAGAAGAGAAGACACCTGGAGAGGACAGGAGAGAAGACAGTTGTAGAAGACAGAAGAGAAGACAGCTGGAGAGGACATAAGAGAAGACAACAGGAGAGTGCAGAAGAGAAGACAGCACAAGAGGGCAGGAGAGAAGACAACGGGAGAGGACAGGAGAGAAGACAGTTGGAGAAGACAGAATAGAAGACAGCTGGAGAGGACAGGAGAGAAGACAGCTGAAGAAGACAGAAGAGAAGACAGCTGGAGAGGACAGGAGAGAAGACAGCACAAGAGGACAGGAGAGAAGACAACAGGAGAGGCCAGAAGAGAAGACATTTGGAGAAGACAGAAGAGAAGACAGCTGGAGAGGACAGGAGAGAAGACAGTTGGAGAGGGCAGAAGAGAAGACAGCTGGAGAGGACAGAAGAGAAGACAACAGGAGAGTGCAGAAGAGAAGACAGTTGGAGAAGACAGAAGAGAAGACAGCTGGAGAGGACAGGAGAAAAGACAGTTGGAGAAGGCAGAAGAGAAGACAGCTGGAGAGGACAGAAGAGAAGACAGCTGGAGAGGACAGGAGAGAAGACAACAGGAGAGGACAGAAGAGAAGACAGCCGGAGAGGACAGAAGAGAAGACAACAGGAGAGTGCAGAAGAGAAGACAGCACAAGAGGACAGGAGAGAAGACAACAGGAGAGGACAGAAGAGAAGACAGTTGGAGAAGACAGAAGAGAAGACAGCTGGAGAGGACAGGAGAGAAGACAGTTGTAGAAGACAGAAGAGAAGACAGCTGGAGAGGACAGAAGAGAAGACAGCTGGATAGGACAGAAGAGAAGACAACAGGAGAGTGCAGAAGAGAAGACAGTTGGAGAAGACAGAAGAGAAGACAACAGGAGAGTGCAGAAGAGAAGACAGTTGGAGAAGACAGAAGAGAAGACACCTGGAGAGGACAGGAGAGAAGACAGTTGTAGAAGACAGAAGAGAAGACAGCTGGAGAGGACAGAAGAGAAGACAGCTGGATAGGACAGAAGAGAAGACAACAGGAGAGGACAGAAGAGAAGACAGCCAGAGAGGACAGAAGAGAAGACAGCAGGAGAGAACAGGACTGTGACTGTCCTTTTATTGTGATGGATGTTTGGATAGTCCTCACTTTTACTGTCGAAATCTCAAGAATGACAAAAACTTTCGGTCGTTCTACTTTGTTTGTGTCTGTCTGTCTGTCTGTCTGTTTGTCCCCCCGTCTATCTGTATGTTTGTCTGTCTGTCTGTATGTCTGTCTGATGCCACTAAGTCTCTGTTTAAAACTTTGTTAAGAAAGGCACACCACTAGCGCCCGGCCTCGACAACATCCGGTGAAATTGCAGAGCGTGAAATTCAAGTTTTATACATCGATTAAAAGCTTAACTTCTTGAGTGTAGGGGGCAGGATTTTCATTTTTGGCTAAAAAACGTACCCATTTGAAACTGCCTATTTCTCAGGCCCAGAATCTAGAATATGCATGTAATTGTCAGAATTCTCTAAAGTTTTCAAAACGTTCAAACTATTGTCTGTGAGTATAACAGTACTGCTGTTGCAGGCGAAAACCTGAGGAAAATCAAACCAGGAAGTGGCTTCTATTTTGAAAGCGCCATGTTCCATAGCCTGCCTTGGCTCCATTTCAAGGGATATCAACCACATTCCTTTCCCTATGGCTTCCTCGAGGTGTCAACAGTCTTTAGACATAGTTTCAGGCTATAATTTTGAAAAATGAGCGAGAAAGATAACATCGCTTCAGTGGATAGCTGGGTGTTCGCAGAGTTTTGCTTGCGCAACAGAGCGGGGCCGCCATTGTCTCTCCCTCTCCTATTGAAAAAGCGACAGTCCCGGTTGATATATTATCGATTATATATTTTAAAAACAACCTGAGGATTGATTATAAAAAACGTTTGACATGTTTATGTGGACATTACGGATACTATTTGGAATTTTCATCTGCGATATCGTGACCGCTCGAGCATGTGGATTTCTGAACAAAACGCGCCAACCAAATGGAGGTATTTTGGATATAAAAATAATCTTTATGGAACAAAAGGAAAATTTATTGTGTAACTGGGAGTCTCGTGAGTGCAAACATCCGAAGATCATCAAAGGTAAGCGATTTAATCTATTGCTTTTCTGACTTTCGTGACCAATCTACTTGGCTGCTAGTGTTTGTCATGTTTCGTCTACTGAGAGAGATGTTCTTACATAAACGTCTGTTACGCTTTCGCCGAAAAGCTGTAATGAAATCCGACACTCCAGGCGGATTAATAACAACAAGCTAAACTGTGTTTTGCTATATTGCACTTGTGATTTCATGAAAATTAAATATGTTTAGTAATTTAATTTGAATTTGGTGAGCTGCAAATCAGCGGTGGTTGATGAAAATGATCCCGCTAACGGGATGGGTGCATCAAGAAGTTAATCCAGACGCTTTGTCAGATTTCAAAAAGCCTTTAAGGCAAAAGTATACCATGCGATTATCTGAGGACACCTTGCCCCGTGTACAAAGGCATTAAAAACATTTTCCAACCAAGCAGAGGCGTCACGAAAGCCATAAATAGCAATAAAATAAATCACTTACCTTTGAAGATCTTCCTCTGTTTGCAATCCAAAGGGTCCCAGCTACATTACAAATGGTCATTTTGTTCGATAAAGTCCTTCTTTATATCCCAAAAGGTCTGTTTAGTTGGCGCGCTTCATTCAATAATCCACCGGTTTCCCCTCGTTCAAAATGCATACAAAATGAATCCCAAACGTTACCAATAAACTTGGTC
>NC_143045.1:37167500-37187500 GCF_057628025.1 Oncorhynchus mykiss
CATACACACATACAACAACACACACATACACACATACACACATACACACACACACACATACACACAAACACATACACACATACACACACACACACATAAACACATACACACATACACACATACACAACAACACACATACACAACACACACACAACACACACATACACACACACACACATACACACAAACACATACACACATACACACATAACACATACACATACATACATACACACATACACACATAAACACATAAACACACACACATAAACACATACACATAAACACATACACACATACACACATACACACATACACACATACACACACACACAACATACACACAAACACATACACACATACACACAAACACATACATACATAAACACAAACACATAAACACAAACACACATACACACACATAAACACATACACATAAACATACACACATACACACATACACACAAACACACATACACACATACACACATACACACATACACACACACACATACACACAAACACATACACACATACACACACACACACATACACACAAACACATACACACATAAACACAAACACACATACACACAAAAACACATACACACACATACAGTGCCTTGCGAAAGTATTCGGCCCCCTTGAACTTTGCGACCTTTTGCCACATTTCAGGCTTCAAACATAAAGATATAAAACTGTATTTTTTTGTGAAGAATCAACAACAAGTGGGACACAATCATGAAGTGGAACGACATTTATTGGATATTTCAAACTTTTTTAACAAATCAAAAACTGAAAAATTGGGCGTGCAAAATTATTCAGGCCCCTTAAGTGAATACTTTGTAGCGCCACCTTTTGCTGCGATTACAGCTGTAAGTCGCTTGGGGTATGTCTCTATCAGTTTTGCACATCGAGAGACTGACATTTTTTCCCATTCCTCCTTGCAAAACAGCTCGAGCTCAGTGAGGTTGGATGGAGAGCATTTGTGAACAGCAGTTTTCAGTTCTTTCCACAGATTCTCGTTTGGATTCTTTGACTTGGCCATTCTAACACCTGGATATGTCTATTTTTTAACCATTCCATTGTAGATTTTGCTTTATGTTTAGATCATTGTCTGGTTGGAAGACTAATCTCCGTCCCAGTCTCAGGTCTTTTGCAGACTCCATCAGGTTTTCTTCCAGAATGGTCCTGTATTTGGCTCCATCCATCTTCCCATCAATTTTAACCATCTTCCCTGTCCCTGCTGAAGAAAAGCAGGCCCAAACCATGATGCTGCCACCACCATGTTTGACAGTGGGGATGGTGTGTTCAGTTGTGTTGCTTTTATGCCAAACATAACGTTTGCATTGTTGCCAAAAAGTTCAATTTTGGTTTCATCTGACCAGAGCACCTTCTTCCACATGTTTGGTGTGTCTCCCAGGTGGCTTGTGGCAAACTTTAAACAACACTTTTTATGGATATCTTTAAGAAATGGCTTTCTTCTTGCCACTCTTCCATAAAGGCCAGATTTGTGCAATATACGACTGATTGTTATCCTATGGACAGAGTCTCCCACCTCAGCTGTAGATCTCTGCAGTTCATCCAGAGTGATCATGGGCCTCTTGGCTGCATCTCTGATCAGTCTTCTCCTTGTATGAGCTGAAAGTTTAGAGGGACGGCCAGGTCTTGGTAGATTTGCAGTGTCTGATACTCCTTCCATTTCAATATTATCGCTTGCACAGTGCTCCTTGGGAAATCTTTTTGTATCCAAATCCGGCTTTAAACTTCTTCACAACAGTATCAGTTTTATATCTTTATGTTTGAAGCCTGAAATGTGGCAAAGGTCCGCAAAGTTCAAGGGGGCCGAATACTTTCGCAAGGCACTGTACATAAACTCAAACACACATACACACAAACACACAACACACATACAAACACACATACACACATACACACAAACACACATACACACAAACACACATACACACATACACACACATACTTAAACACAAACACACAAACACACATACACACATACACACATACACACAAACACACACACACACATACATAACTCAAACACACATACACACATACACACAAACACACATACACACATACACACAAACACACATACAACATACACACAAACACACATACACACATACACACAAACACACATACACACATACACACAAACACACATACACACATACACACATACACACATACACACAAACACACATACACATACACACAAACACACATACACACATACACACAAACACACATACACACATACACACAAACACACATACACACATACACACAAACACACATACACACATACACACAAACACACAAACACACATACACACATACACACATACACACAAACACACATACACACACATACATAAACTCAAACACACATACACACATACACACATACACACAAACACACATACACACATACACACACACACACATAAACTCAAACACACATACACACATACATAAACACAAACACACAAACACACATACACACACATACATACACACTCACCTACACAGATGACCATAAGGGGTTATGCTCCATAGCCTATTTTCCAGGGTATAAAACAATTAGCAACCCATTAAAAGCTGCTTCCCTCCCTCTCTTCCTGTCATTAGGGTTCTGTGATGAAGCATCATCATGAAGGGACATTAATCATCAGCCCTATCAAATCAGCCACACCAAGTCACACATATCACACAAAGCCCGCCCTTTACATCGTGTGTGTGTGTGTGTGTGTGTGTGTGTGTGTGTGTGTGTGTGTGTTTGTGTGTGTGTGTATTTGTGCGTGAGAAAGAGTGAGTGAGTGTCTGGTCTGCCAATGAAGTGTAATAAAATTGATTGAATGACCATGCCGTCCATTAATACATCATATTTCTCCCCCTCCCCCCTATCCTCCCCTCTCTCTCTCCAATCCCCTTTCTATCTCTCTCCCCTCTCTCTCTCTCCCCTCCCTTCTCTCTCTATATCTCTCTCCCCTCCCATCTCTCTCTATATCTCTCTCCCCTCCCTTTTCTCTCTATATCTCTCTCCCCTCCCTTCTCTCTCTATATCTCTCTACCCTCCCTTCTCTCTCTATCTCTCTCCCCTCTCTATCTCTCTCCCTTCCCTTCTCTCTCACTATCTCTCCCCCCTCCCTTCTCTCTCTATATCTCTCTCCCCTCCCTTCTCTCTCTATACTTCTCTCCCCTCCCTTCTCTCTCTATATCTCTCTCCCCTCCCTTCTCTCTATATCTCTCTCCCCTCCCTTCTCTCTATATCTCACTCCCCTCCCTTCTCTCTCTATATCTCACTCCCCTCCCTTCCTCTATACTCTCTCCC
Organism: Oncorhynchus mykiss; assembly: GCF_057628025.1. Classification (NCBI taxonomy): domain Eukaryota; kingdom Metazoa; phylum Chordata; class Actinopteri; order Salmoniformes; family Salmonidae; genus Oncorhynchus; species Oncorhynchus mykiss. Next base: position 37,170,859 of record NC_143045.1, read on the forward strand.
CCTCCCTTCTCTCTCTATCTCCCCTCCCTTCTCTCTCTATATCTCTCTCCCCTCCCTTCTCTCTCTATATCTCTCTCCCCTCCCTTCTCTCTCTATATCTCACTCCCCTCCCTTCTCTCTCTATATCTCTCTCCCCTCCCTTCTCTCTCTATCTCCCCTCCCTCTCTCTCTATATCTCTCTCCCCTCCCTTCTCTCTCTATATCTCTCTCCCCTCCCTTCTCTCTCTATCTCTCTCCCTTCTCTCTCTATCTCTCTCCCTCTCTATCTCTCTCCCCTCCCTTCTCTCTCAATATCTCTCCCCCCTCCCTTCTCTCTCTATATCTCTCTCCCCTCCCTTCTCTCTATATCTCTCTCCCCTCCCTTCTCTCTATATATCTCTCTCCCCTCCCTCCTCTCTCTATATCTCTCTCCCCTCCCTTCTCTCTCTATATCTCTCTCCCCTCCCTTTCCTTCTCTATCTCTCTCCCCTCCCTTCTCTCTCTATATCTCTCTCCCCTCCCTTCTCTCTCTATATCTCTCTCCCCTCCCTTCTCTCTATATCTCTCTCCCCTCCCTTCTCTCTATATCTCTCTCTCCCCTCCCTTCTCTCTCTCTATCACTCTCCCTCCCTCCTCTCTCTATATCTCTCTCCCCTCCCTTCTCTCTCTATCTTTCTCTCCCCTCCCCTCTCTCTTTCGGCTGTGAGGTAATGATTGATCTTACTCAGGTGACAGCGAGGTGGGAGAGGGGGAGGTAAGGGAGCAGTGGATTGGGAAAAGGAGGTGTGATCAGGATATAGGACACTGAGGACAGGTTTGATGGAGAAGGCTGCACTGGGGAGAGAGGAGAGACAGAAGAGAGGATTGGGGCAAGCATTGAGGAAACACAAGGACAGAAAATGGGGAGATGGGGGTTGGTGTGGGAGGAATATGGGTCAGGGTGCGGGATGGGAATTGAGCAGGCAGAGAAAGGAAGATGGAACATGGTTGAGATAGAGGAGAGGCCTGGTTCTGGTTTGGTTCCATTCGATAGGGGAGAGAGGGGTTGTGATAGAGGAGAGGCCTGGTTCTGGTTTGATTCCATTCGATGGGGGAGAGAGGGGCTGTGATAGAGAAGAGGCCTGGATCTGGTTTGGTTCCATTCGATGGAGGAGAGAGGGGTTGAGATAGAGGATCGACCCTGGTTCTGGTTTGGTTCCATTCGATGGGGGAGAGAGGGGTTGGGATAGAGGATCGACCCTGGTTCTGGTTTGGTTCCATTCGATGGGTGAGAGAGGGGTTGGGATAGAGGATCGACCCTGGTTCTGGTTTGGTTCCATTCGACGGGGGAGAGAGGGGTTGGGATAGAGGATCGACCCTGGTTCTGGTTTGGTTCCATTCGATGGAGGAGAGAGGGGTTGGGATAGAGGATCGACCCTGGATCTGGTTTGGTTCCATTCGATGGAGGAGAGAGGGGTTGGGTTAGAGGATCGACCCTGGTTCTGGTTTGGTCCCATTCGATGGAGGAGAGAGGGGTTGGGATAGAGGATCGACCCTGGTTCTGGTTTGGTCCCATTCGATGGAGGAGAGAGGGGTTGGGATAGAGGATCGACCCTGGTTCTGGTTTGGTCCCATTCGATGGAGGAGAGAGGGGTTGGGATAGAGGATCAACCTTTTTTCTGGTTTCGTTCCATTCGATGGAGGAGAGAGGGGTTGGGATAGAGGATCGACCCTGGTTCTGGTTTGGTCCCATTCGATGGAGGAGAGAGGGGTTGGGATAGAGGATCGACCCTGGATCTGATTTTGTTCCATTCGATGGAGGAGAGAGGGGTTGGGATAGAGGATCGACCCTGGATCTGATTTGGTTCCATTCGATGGAGGAGAGAGGGGTTGGGTTAGAGGATCGACCCTGGATCTGATTTGGTTCCATTCGATGGAGGAGAGAGGGGTTGGGTTAGAGGATCGACCCTGGTTGAGTGGGAGAAAAGAGGATGTAGAAGCAAAAGGAGGGTAGAGAGGGATAAAAACGGATCACTTCATCTTTTTGTCTTGCCCCTCACCACTCCCTTCCCCTTTCCTCTCTCTCTGTCCTCCCCTCAACCCTACATCTCCTCTCTTCCTCTTTCCTCTCCTTTCAACCTTGTCCTTTCTCTGTCCTCCTCTCAACCCTATATCTCCTCTCTTCTTTTTTCCAATCTCTCTGTCCTCCCCCTCAACACTATATCTACTCTCTCACTATTTCCTCCCCTTTCTACCTTTTCCTGTCACTATACAATCCCCTCTTTCTCCATGCCGTTCTCTCTTTCCCCTCCCTTCCTTTCCCCACTTCCTCCCTCTCTCAATCCCCCCCCCCAATACGCTCTCTTTCCCCCACTCTCTCTCTCTCTTTATCGATCGGAGGACTCCAGTCGAGTACAGTTCCTCCCCGTGCCTCCTCGACCAGCCGAAACACCTCAGCCAAACTCATTTCACCCCTGACAGAACAGCCTTACACACATACACAAACAGACACACACCCAGACACACCCACACACACACACACACACACACACACACACACCCTACACCCGGCAGGTGAGAAGATATTGGCCTTGCTCACCCAACTGTCCCCTTCTCTTCTCTCATCTCTCCTCTCTCTACCCCTCCTCCTCCAGTACCATCCTTCTCTCATCTCTCCTCTCCCTACCCCTCCTCCTCCTCCTCCTCCAGTACCATCCTTCTCTCTCTCCTCTCCTCTCTCTACACCTCCTCCTCCAGTACCATCCTTCTCTCTCCTCTCCTCTCTCTACCCCTCCTCCTCCAGTACCATCCTTCTCTCATCTCTCCTCTCTCTACCCCTCCTCCTCCTCCTCCAGTACCATCCTTCTCTCTCTCCTCTCCTCTCTCTACACCTCCTCCTCCAGTACCATCCTTCTCTCTCCTCTCCTCTCTCTACCCCTCCTCCTCCAGTACCAGTAACTGCAATTACAGTTTAGCAAACAGGAAACCTTGCACTACATTAGATTATTGACTATGTCTCAGATCATTTAGCTTCATGGCTGTTTAATTTCAAGCATTTGTGAGTGAAATCACAAATGTAAAGTCTGAAAACAGTCTGAAATGTATTTAAAATGATTTCTGGGTAACGATTAAGAACTTTGCATGTGACTGATATCTCCAGGCAGGCCAAAACTCCATCCCTCCAAAACAGGCTGAAATTTCAGGCCGTCTTTTCAAACAGCTCTTACGTTAAAAGGGCATTATCATCATTTTAAAAGAGTATTATTCCAATATCATGGTCTGAAAATATACAGGAAAATCATGTTTTTGACTGCGCTGCGCCTTTAATAGTCTGACCAGCTTTAGTAGAACGTACTGGACTTTTAACATAGTTTATGAGACGAGTAAATCGTCTTGTACCTCTTAATTCCAAGTTAAATAAAACACACAAAGTCATTTTCTACAGTAGTGGCTCTCCAGTGTTCTGCTAATTTGATTTCACTTCATTAATAGAGCATGTAATTCATTTAGGGGACCAGAGTTTCCACAATTTAGCTGGTAAGCTCCTTGGCAGTGGTTAGGATAAACACACAGCTAGCACTACAGATTAAACCCTCCGTCTTCAGGACCAAAACACACACACCCTGCGTTGGATTGGAAGAAATAAGTGGATAAACTATACAGAGTACACACAGAACAATATACAAAAACACACCCGGAGAGACTGGGTTAAACAATCTATAAATACCAAACACACCTAGAGAGACTGGGTTAAACAATCTATAAATACCAAACACACCTAGAGAGACTGGGTTAAACAATCTATAAATACCAGACACACCTAGAGAGACTGGGTTAAACAAGCTATAAATACCAAACACACCTAGAGAGACTGGGTTAAACAATCTATAAATACCAGACACACCTAGAGAGACTGGGTTAAACAAGCTATGAATACCAGACACACCTAGAGAGACTGGGTTAAACAATCTATAAATACCAAACACACCTAGAGAGACTGGGTTAAACAATCTATAAATACCAGACACACCTAGAGAGACTGGGTTAAACAATCTATAAATACCAAACACACCTAGAGAGACTGGGTTAAACAAGCTATAAATACCAAACACACCTAGAGAGACTGGGTTAAACAAGCTATGAATACCAGACACACCTAGAGAGACTGGGTTAAACAAGCTATAAATACCAGACACACCTAGAGAGACTGGGTTAAACAATCTATAAATACCAAACACACCTAGAGAGACTGGGTTAAACAAGCTATAAATACCAAACACACCTAGAGAGACTGGGTTAAACAATCTATAAATACCAGACACACCTAGAGAGACTGGGTTAAACAAGCTATAAATACCAGACACACCTAGAGAGACTGGGTTAAACAAGCTATAAATACCAGACACACCTAGAGAGACTGGGTTAAACAATCTATAAATACCAGACACACCTAGAGAGACTGGGTTAAACAAGCTATAAATACCAGACACACCTAGAGAGACTGGGTTAAACAAGCTATAAATACCAAACACACCAAGAGAGACTGGGTTAAACAAGCTATGAATACCAAACACACCAAGAGAGACTGGGTTAAACAAGCTATGAATACCAAACACACCTAGAGAGACTGGGTTAAACAAACGATTAATACCAAACACACCTAGAGAGACTGGGTTAAACAAGCTATAAATACCAGATATACCCAAAGAGAGAGAGAGAGAGAGAGAAAGAAAGAGAGAGACCGTTTCCCTAGAGCACACATAAACTATACCCACCTCAGCCTAAACATCATCACCACAGGTAAGTTCCACAATGCTGTGAATGATCTGTGAGACAAGACAAGATGGGCCTTCTCTGCCATCAAAAGGAACGTAAAAATTCAACATTCCAATTAGGATCTGGCAAAACAAAATGGAATAAGTTATGGAACCCTTTGCCCTTCATGGTTGTGAGATCTGGGGTCCGCTCACCAGAAATGAGACAAACACCAAATTGAGATTCCGCATGCATAATTCTGATAAAATATCCTCTGTGTACAACATAAAACACCAAATAATGCATGCAGAGCAGAATTAGGTCGAAACCCGCTAATTATCAACATCCAGAAAAGAGCCGTTAAATTCTACAACCCCCTAAAAGGAAGTGATTCCCAAACCTTCCATAACAAGCCATCACCTACAGAGAGATGAACCTGGAGAAGAGTCCCCTAAGCAAGCTGGTCCTGGGGCTCTGTTTACAAACACAAACACACCCCACAGAGCCCCATGACAGCAACAGCAAAACAATTAGAAACAATTCAATTATGAGGAAACAAAAAGGTATTTACTTGACACATTGGAAGGAATTAACAAAAAAACAGAGCAAACTAGAATGCTATTTGGCCCTACACAGAGAGGACACAGTGGCAGAATAGCTGACCACTGTGGCTGACCAAAATTAAGGATATCTTTGACTATGTACAGACTCAGTGAGCATAGCCTTGCTATTGAGAATGGCCACCGAAGACAGACCTGGCTCTCAAGAGAAGACAGTTTATGTGCACACTGCCCACAAAATGAGTTAGAAACTGAGCTGTACTTCCTAACCTCCTGCCAAATGTATGACAATATTAGAGACACATATTTCCCTCAGATTACACAGACCCACAAAGAATTCAAAAACATATTAAATTTTTATAAAGTCCCATATCTTTTGGGTGAAATACCACAATGTGACCTCACAGCACACCTTCCCTCCTCTCCTCCTTCCCTCCTCTCCTCCTTCCCTCCTCTCCTCCTTCTCTCCCTCCTCCTTTCTTCCTCACCTATTTCTCTCATCCGCTTGGCAATCCAGTCATGGTGAACATGGAGTACAGGAGGGGACTGAGCACGCACCCCTGAGGGGCCCCCGTTTTGAGGATCAGCATGGCAGATGTGTTGTTACCTACCCTTACCACCTGGGGGTGGCCCGTCAGGAAGTTCAGGATAGAGTTGCAGAGGGAGGTGTTTAGTCCCAGGGTCCTTAGCTTAGTGATGAGCTTTGAGGGCACTATGGTGTTGAACGCTGAGCTGTAGTCAATGAATAGGGCAGGGTAGCCACGTAAACAGTGAAGAGGAGACTCCGGGATCCCGGGTAGCAGGGTTTCAGGGTAGCCACGTAAACAGTGAAGAGGAGACTCCGGGATGCTGGCCTGAGTTGCAGAGTTGCAAAGAACAAGCCATATCTCAGACTGGCCAATACAAAAGATTAAGATGGTTAAAATAACACAGACACTGGACAGAGGAACTTTTGCTTAGAAGGCCAGCATCCCGGAGTCGCCTCTTCACTGTTGATGTTGAGACTGCTGTTTTGTGGGTAATATTTAATGAAGCTACTAGCTGAGGACCTGTGAGGCTTCAATTTCTCGCAAACCAAAATCATGCTGAGCAGGAGGAGAAACCCAGGGCCTCAAAAACACTCTGAAATGTTATGTTTGGAGGAAATTTTATGTTTGTTGTCTAAATCTGCAGTGAGACGGTGAGAGTTTGTTGTTCATAACGATGGTGATTTGGCTTTGAGCGACTGAAGAGTTTCTCAATGATCTACTGCAAAGGAGAAACCAACGTCTCAGAAGATTTGTGTACCAACTGTCGTGCCCAGCCTGCTGAAAAGCTCCTACATACACACACACACACACACACACACACACACACACACACACACACACACACACACAGAGAGAGACTGAGTTATCAACGGAACTCAACTATGTACATCACCCCCACCGTAGAATACAGTGAAGATACCTCGTCATTAACATTGCTCCTCCTCTAATGACGCTGCTACATGACCTTTCTGTTTCTGCACACTTTCGCTGCATTGTGAACTAGGTGGTCCGAGCCCTGAATGTTGATTGGCTGAAAGCCTTGGTATATCAGACCGTATAACACGGGCATGACAAAATATTTATATTTACTCTTCTAATTACGTAGGTAACCAGAAAATTCTGTAATAGGCACCTACGGGGTTTGTGGTATATGGACAATATACAATGGCAAAGGACTGTAGTATATAGGCACTCCACATTGCGTCGTGCTTAAGAATAGCCCTTAGCCATGGTATATTGTCCATATAACAAACCCCCTCAGGATTTATTACATAATTGCCCCACCACATTCTTTATACTATAAATATCCCCACATTCGTATTACTATACATATCACCCCATCCTATATACCATACATATCACCTCACCCTATACACTATACATATCACCCCATCCTATATACTATACATATCACCCCATCCTATATACTATACATATCACCCCATCCTATATACTATACATATCATCCCATCCTATATACTATACATATCACCCCATCCTATATACTATACATATCACCCCATCCTATATACTATACATATCACCGCATCCTATATACTATACATATCACCCCATCCTATATACTATACATATCACCCCATCCTATATACTATACATATCACCCCATCCTATATACTATACATATCACCCCATCCTATATACTATACATATCACCCCATCCTATATACTATACATATCACCCCATCCTATATACTATACATCCTATATACTATACATATCACCCCATCCTATATACTATACATATCACCCCATCCTATATACTATACATATCACCCCATCCTATATACTATACATCCTATATACTATACATATCACCCCATCCTATATACTATACATATCACCCCATCCTATATACTATACATATCACCCCATCCTATATACTATATATATTACCCCATCCTATATACTATACATATCACCCCATCCTATATACTATACATATCACCCCATCCTATATACTATACATATCACCCCATCCTATATACTATACATATCACCCCATCCTATATACTATACATATCACCCCATCCTATATACTATACATATCACCCCATCCTATATACTATACATCCTATATACTATACATATCACCCCATCCTATATACTATACATATCACCCCATCCTATATACTATACATATCACCCCATCCTATATACTATATATATTACCCCATCCTATATACTATACATATCACCCCATCCTATATACTATACATATCACCCCATCCTATATACCATACATATCACCCCATCCTATATACTATACATATCACCCCATCCTATATACTATACATATCACCCCATCCTATATACTATACATCCTATATACTATACATATCACCCCATCCTATATACTATACATATCACCCCATCCTATATACTATACATATCACCACATCCTATATACTATACATATCACCCCATCCTATATACTATACATATCACCCATCATATATACTATACATCCTATATACTATACATATCACCCCATCCTATATACTATACATATCACCCCATCCTATATACTATACATATCACCACATCCTATATACTATACATATCACCCCATCCTATATACTATACATATCACCCCATCCTATATACTATACATCCTATATACTATACATATCACCCCATCCTATATACTATACATATCACCACATCCTATATACTATACATATCACCCCATCCTATATACTATACATCCTATATACTATACATATCACCCCATCCTATATACTATACATATCAATACTATACATATCACCCCATCCTATATACTATACATCCTATATACTATACATATCACCCCATCCTATATACTATACATATCAATACTATACATATCACCCCATCCTATATACTATACACATCACCCCATCCTATATACTATACATCCTATATACTATACATATCACCCCATCCTATATACTATACATATCACCCCATCCTATATACTATACATATCACCCCATCCTATATACTATACATCCTATATACTATACATATCACCCCATCCTATATACTATATATATCACCCCATCCTATATACTATACATATCACCCCATCCTATATACTATACATCCTATATACTATACATATCACCCCATCCTATATACTATACATATCACCCCATCCTATATACTATACATATCACCCCATCCTATCTACTATACATATCACCCCATCCTATATACCATACATATCACCCCATCCTATATACTATACATATCACCCCATCCTATATACTATACATATCACCCCATCCTATATACTATACATATCACCCCATCCTATATACTATACATATCAATACTATATATATCACCCCATCCTATATACTATACATATCACCCCATCCTATATACTATACATATCACCCCATCCTATATACTATACATATCACCCCATCCTATATACTATACATATCACCCCATCCTATATACTATATATATTACCCCATCCTAAATACTATACATATCACCCCATCCTATATACTATACATATCACCCCATCCTATATACTATACATATCACCCCATCCTATATACTATACATATCAATACTATACATATCACCCCATCCTATATACTATATATATCACCCCATCCTATATACTATACATATCACCCCATCCTATATACTATACATCCTATATACTATACATATCACCCCATCCTATATACTATACATATCACCCCATCCTATATACTATACATATCAATACTATACATATCACCCCATCCTATATACTATATATATCACCCCATCCTATATACTATATATATCACCCCATCCTATATACTATACATATCACCCCATCCTATATACTATACATCCTATATACTATACATATCACCCCATCCTATATACTATACATATCATCCCATCCTATATACTATACATATCACCCCATCCTATATACTATACATATCACCCCATCCTATATACCATACATATCACCCCATCCTATATACTATACATATCACCCCATCCTATATACTATACATATCACCCCATCCTATATACTATACATATCACCCCATCCTATATACTATACATATCACCCCATCCTATATACTATACATATCAATACTATACATATCACCCCATCCTATATACTATACATCCTATATACTATACATATCACCCCATCCTATATACTATACATATCACCCCATCCTATATACTATACATATCACCCCATCCTATATACTATATATATCACCCCATCCTATATACTATACATATCACCCCATCCTATATACTATACATATCACCCCATCCTATATACTATACATATCACCCCATCCTATATACTATACATATCACCCCATCCTATATACTATATATATTACCCCATCCTATATACTATACATATCACCCCATCCTATATACTATACATATCACCCCATCCTATATACTATACATATCACCCCATCCTATATACTATACATATCACCCCATCCTATATACTATACATCCTATATACTATACATATCACCCCATCCTATATACTATACATATCACCCCATCCTATATACTATACATATCACCCCATCCTATATACTATACATATCACCCGATCCTATATACTATACATATCACCCCATCCTATATACTATACATATCAATACTATCCATATCACCCCATCCTATATACTATACATATCACCCCATCCTATATACTATACATATCACCCCATCCTATATACTATACATCCTATATACTATACATATCACCCCATCCTATATACTATACATATCACCCCATCCCATATACTATACATATCAATACTATCCATATCACCCCATCCTATATACTATACATATCACCCCATCCTATATACTATACATATCACCCCATCCTATATACTATACATATCACCCCATCCTATATACTATACATATCACCCCATCCTATATACCATACATATCACCCCATCCTATATACTATACATATCACCCCATCCTATATACTATACATATCACCCCATCCTATATACTATACATATCACCCCATCCTATATACTATACATATCACCCGATCCTATATACTATACATATCACCCCATCCTATATACTATACATATCACCCCATCCTATATACTATACATATCACCCCATCCTATATACCATACATATCACCCCATCCTATATACTATACATATCACCCCATCCTATATACTATACATATCACCCCATCCTATATACTATACATATCACCCCATCCTATATACCATACATATCACCCCATCCTATATACTATACATATCACCCCATCCTATATACCATACATATCACCCCATCCTATATACTATACATATCACCCCATCCTATATACCATACATATCACCCCATCCTATATACTATACATATCACCCCATCCTATATACTATACATATCACCCCATCCTATATACTATACATATCACCCCATCATTTATACTAGTCATATCACCACATCATGGATACACATCCCTCTCTCCCACCCTCTCTGTCATCGCTCTTCACTTCCTGTCTCATTGTTTACAGATCTTCCATGCCATCCTGTGAGTGATGCAGTCTTAGAGCCATCCCTCTCCACAGTTTCACAGCTTTGCCTTCAGAATTCAATCATTTAGTGAAAATGCAGCACAGCACAGTTTTTTGAGGGGCTCTGACAGGAACCAGAGCAGTTTCCACCGAAAGTCCTTAACCTGAATCAGAATAACAAATATGAACACATGTTTTAAAACCAGAGAACACCCTGATGTCTGTCCCCATTGATTATTGTAATTGGCCAGTAATTCGTTCAATAGCAGTCCACAAATGAATAGCTTTTCAAACGGGTTACTGTCATTACTACAGGGCCAGAGAGCATTTCCTTTGCTTTCTCTCTACCTTTTCTATTCCACAGTAAGAACGCCTGGTCTCTGAAAGACTGGTGATGATTGGAGGAAGACTTAGAAGAAGAGCTCTTTCTGTTTGTTATCAGCTCAAAGGTGAGAAACCCACCCACCCACCCACCCACCCACGCACCAACCAACCAAACCACCCCCTCACCCACCCACGCACCAACCAACCAAACCACCCACCCACCCATCCATCCATCCATCCATCCATCCACCCACCCACCCCCTCACCCACCAACGCACCAACCAACCAAACCACCCACCCACCCATCCATCCATCCATCCATCCACCCACCCCCTCATCCACCCACCAACCCACTCACCCACCCCCTCAACCACCCACCCCCTCACCCACCCACCCACCCACCCATCCATCCACCCCCTCACCCACCCCCTCACCCACCCCCTCACCCACCCATTCATCTATCCATCCATCCATCCACCCACCCCCTCACCCATCCATCCACCCACCCACCCACCCAAATGAAACCAATGAGAAAAAGAAGCAGAGCTATTGAAATATGACGTCATCCCTGTTTTCCCCTGCTCTCCTCCCCCTTTCCTGTTTAGTGATCATCCCTGTTTTCTCCTGCTCTCCTCCCCCTTTCCTGTTTAGTGGTCATCCCTGTTTTCCCCTGCTCTCCTCCCCCTTTCCTCCCTACTCGTTCTATCCTCTCCACACTCATTCCACTGGAGATTATTCCCATGTTCCCATTCTCTGGGCTTCATCCCTGCCCGGAGCGCTTGATAGGAGTTAATCGGGGAATGCCCATGAGTGGCGGATAATCCGAGCGGAGCGTTGGAAAAGCTATGTGTGGCATTGTGGGAAAAGCTGTCAGGAGTCAGTGATGTGCTGTTACAGGCTGGTCAGAGAATGACTTTAAAGCTCTCTGTCACACAGTCACACACACATATATATGTAGACACACACACACACACATACAGTTGAAGTCGAATTTTCCAATCTGTTTGTAGTCACAGTCAACTTAGTGTATGTAAACTTGTAAACAGTGAAATAATGTCTGTAAACAATTGTTGGAAAAATTACTTGTGTCATGCATACAGTAGCTGTCCTAACCGACTTGCCAAAATGATAGTTTGTTAACAAGAAATTTGTAGAGTGGTTGAAAAACAAGTTTTAATGCCTCCAACCTTAGTGTATGTGAACGTTCGACTTCAACTGTATGTAGACACAGACATTTGCACACACACGTGTGTTTATGTGAACACATAGATACAAACACACATCAGCTCAACACCTCACCAAAGGCAGTATCACGTCTTTCTTCATACTGACCCCCACCCCACCCCTCCCTGACTGACGGTCTCTCTGAGAGAGAGATTAATAAGGGAGAGGGGGATGAATGAAATAGAGGGGGGGTGAATGAAAGAGAGGGGGATGAATGAAAGAGAGGGGGGATGAATCAGAAAAAATGAGAGAGGAGACATATGTTTACAGAAATCCATAGATCCATAGCCTCATCAAACACACACACAAATACACCAACAAACACACAGACACACACACACACAGACACACACACACACACACACACACACACACACACACACACACACACACACACACACACACACACACACACACAGATATTGGGGCGAGTGTACAGTGTACCTGTACAAGAGACCTGTAGATTAACCACCATAGAAAGAGCCCCGATAAGGAGGGAAAAAAGGTTAAGATGAATCCCAGGCCTGTCAGCAGTACAGTGATGGCAGACAAGATGGCGGGCAATAGGAAGCCCATTGAAACGTTACAAAGGTTAGATATGTAGCATCAGGTTTTTTCTCCTCTTAAACACGATGTTCTCTAGATGCAGCTCGCCAAGCGGAGAAATGCAATCTCTTATCTTGTCACTCTTATTGTAGAGAGAGAGAGAGAGAGAGAGATGGGGAGAGAGAGAGAGAGAGAGAGAGAGAGATGGGGAGAGAGAGAGAGAGATAGAGAGAGAGAGAGAGAGAGAGAGGGGCTGAAGGGGGGTTTAGCAAATCTGTCAGGAGCAGTAATCCCATTTCACACGTTTCAGTATAGAAATAGAGAGCGGTGAAGCAGAGAGGAGGAGAGAGGGAGAAAGAGGGGGAGGGAGATAGTGGGTGAGAGAGAGAGAGAGATGTGTAAGAGAAGGGAGAATGACCCACCCAGGTATGCACCGTGTTGCTCAGTCAGTCCCAGTGTCATATTTCCATAAGGCCACACCTTCCTGCTAACCCTGTGTATACATCACTCACTGAAAAGTGATGAATGGCGTCGTAATTGATTTAATTTCATTCCTCCATATCCCCAGTAAACATATGTGCTTAAGATGCATGGGTCTGTAAAATTTATCTGACATAGGGAGTGGATAGGGGGCGGATGGAGTGCTGATCAAATCAAATCAAATGTTATTAGTCACATGCGCCGAATACAACAGGTGAAGAAGACCTTACAGTGAAAAAATAATAATTATTCACCTTTATTTAACCAGGTAGGCAAGTCGAGAACAAGTTCTCATATACAACTGGCCAAGATAAAGCAAAGCAGTTCGACACATACACCATGTGTAACTCTGTGTTGTTGTAAAACAAACATACAGTCAATAATACAGTAGAAAAATAAGTCTATATACGATGTGAGCAAATGAGGTGAGATAAGGGAGGTAAAGGAAATAAATAGGCCATGGTGACAAAGTAAATATAATATAGCAATTAAACACTGGAATGGTAGATTTGACAGTAGATAAGTGTGCAAAGTAGAAATACTGGGGTGCAAAGAAGCTAAATAAATAAATAAATACAGTAGGGGAAGAGGTAGTTGTTTGGGCTATTTATAGATGAGCTATGTACAGGTGCAGTAATATGTGAGCTGCTCTGACAGTTGGTGCTTAAATCTAGTGAGGGAGATAAGTGTTTCCAGTTACAGAGATTTTGTAGTTCGTCCAGTCATCGGCAGCAGAGAACTGGAAGGAGAGGCGGCCAAAGGAGGAATTGGCTTTGGGGGTGACAAGTGAGATATTCCTGCTGGAATGCGTGCTATGGGTGGGTGCTGCTATGGTGACCATCGAGCAGAGATAAGGCAGGACTTTACCTAGCAGGGTCTTGTAGATGACCTGGAGCCAGTGGGTTTGGCGACGAGTATGAAGCGAGGGCCAGCCAACGAGAGCGTACAGGTCGCAGTGGTGGGTAGTATATGGGGCTTTGGTGACAAAACGGATGGCATTGTGATAGACTGCATCCAATTTGTTGAGTAGGGTATTGGAGGCTATCTTGTAAAGGACATCGCCGAAGTCGAGGATCGGTAAGATGGTCAGTTTTACGAGGGTATGTTTGGCAGCATGAGTGAAGGATGCCTTGTTGCGAAATAGGAAGCCAAATATAGATTTCACTTTGAATAGGAGATGTTTTATGTGAGTCTGGAAGGAGAGTTTACAGTCTAACCAGACACTTCGATATTTGTAGTTGTCCACATATTCTAAGTCAGAACAGTCCAGAGTAGTGATGCTGGACGGGCGGGCGGGTGCAGGCAGTGATCGATTGAGAGCACGCATTTAGTTTTATTTCTATTTAAGAGCAGTTGGAGGCCACGGAAGGAGAGTTGTATGGCATTGAAGCTCGTCTGGAGGGTTGTTAACACAGTGTCCAAAGAATGGCCAGAAGTATACAGAATGGTGTCGTCTGCGTAGAGGTGGATCAGAGACTCACCAGCAGCAAGAGCGACATCATTGATGTATACAGAGAAGATAGTCGGCCCAAGAATTGAACCCTGTGGCACCCCCATAGAGACTGCCAGAGGCCCGGACAACAGGCCCTCAGATTTGACACACTGAACTCTGTCAGACAAGTAGTTGGTGAATCAGGCGAGGCAATCATTTGAGAAACGAAGGCTGTTGAGTCTGGTTAATGAATACGACTGCACAGTATTGTTTCTTATCGATGGCGGCAAAGATATCGTTTAGGACCTTGAGCGTGGCGGAGGTGCACCCATGACCAGCTCTGAAACAAGATTGCATAGCGGAGAAGGTACGGTGGGATTCGAAATGGTCAGTGATCTGTTTGTTAACTTGGCTTTCGAAGACCTTAGAAAGGCAGGGTAGGATAGATATTAGTCTGTAGCAGTTTGGGTCAAGAGTGTCCCCCCTTTGAAGAGGGGGATGACCGCAGTTGCTTTCTAATATTTGGGAATCTCAGACGACAGGAAAGAGAGGTTGAACAGGCTAGTAATAGGGCAGATACTTTTAGAAAGAAAGGGTCCAGATTGTCTAGCTCGGCTGATTTGTGGGAGTCTAGATTTTGCAGCTCTTTCAGAACATCAGCTGACTGGTTTTGAGAGAAGGAGAAATGGGGAAGGCTTGGGCGAGTTGCTGTGGGGGGTGCAGTGCTGTTGACCGGGGTAGGGCTAGCCAGGTGGAAAGCATGGCCAGCCGTAGAAAAATGCTTATCGAAATTCTCAATTATAGTGGATTTATCGGTGGTGACAGTTTCCTATCCTCAGTGCAGTGGGTAGCTGGGAGGAGGTACTCTTATTCTCCATGGACTTTCCAATGTCCCAGAACCTTTTTGAGTTTGTGTTGCAGGAAGCACATTTCTGCTTGACAAAGCTAGCCTTGGCTTTTCTAACTGCCTGTGTATATTGGTTTCTAACTTCCCTGAAAAATTGCATTTCACAGGGGCTGTTTGATGCTAATGCAGAAATACAAGGGGTATATACAAAGGGTACCGGTACAGAGTCAATGTGCGGGGGGCACCGGTTAGTTGCGGTGATATGTACATGTAGGCACAGTTATTAAAGTGACTATGCATAGATGATAACAACAGAGAGTAGCAGCTGTGTAAAAGAGGGGTGGGGGGAATGCAAATAGTCTGGGTAGCCATTTGATTAGGTGTTCAGGGGTCTTATGGCTTGGGGGTAGAAGCTGTTTAGAAGGCTCTTG
>NC_143045.1:37410000-37425000 GCF_057628025.1 Oncorhynchus mykiss
AGAGAGGCAGTGTTCTGGTGAATTGGGACCGGTTTACACCACAGTATTTCTGTACAGTAGCTGGCTGGTAGAGAGGCAGTGTTCTGGTGAATTGGGACCGGTTTACACCACAGTATTTAGTACAGTAGCTGGCTGGTAGAGAGGCAGTGTTTGTAAAGAGAGGCCATGGCAGCTCCTCTCCAAGCCGCTCAGGGTCTAATGCATTAGTAATGGCTGTGTGTCCTAGGGGCCATTCCTCACGGTGTAATTACCATCCTGCCTGTTATATTACTATGTCAGCTATTTACTTAAAACCTTAATCGATATTAAAAAAATCAAGAACACTTTTAATGGCTGAAGCTAAATTGTCTCTGACAGCAGAGGAGAACAACAGCCATTACTGCCACAGACAGAAACACAACATATTGAACAGACAAACTGTCTCTACACTAATCCTGAAAACTAGGTGACAAACAGCAAGGTCTCCAAATATCCTGCTGATCACACACACACACACACACACACACACACACACACACACACACACACACACACACACACACACACACACACACACACACACAGAGAGACACACACACACACACACACACACACATACACACACACACAGAGACACACACAGAGACACACACACACACACAGAAACACACACAGAGAGACACACACACACACAGAAACACACACAGAGAGACACACACACACACAGAGACACACACACACACACACAGAGACACACACACACACAGAGACACACACACACACAGAGACACACACACACACACACACACACACATTTACCTGTTGCAGGCATCCTGGGAAAGAGGGCTGGACTGTGTGACTTTCTGATCCGTGACCCTGAGAGCACTCGTGGTGTCTGCTGGGAGCTGTAGTTTGTCAGTGTGTCAGAGGAGTGTGGTGGTGGGTCACTCATCAGGGACAGAGAAGGAGAGGGGTGGGATGACATGGCTGACTGGGTGGATAGGGGTTCCTCTTGTGATGGAATCCACACCTTCCTAGAGGACAGAGCATCTGGAGGTGATGGTGTTGGCATGGTGGATAGGGGTTCCTCTTGTGATGGAATCCACACCTTCCTAGAGGACAGAGCATCTGGAGGTGATGGTGTTGGCATGGTGGATAGGGGTTCCTCTTGTGATGGAATCCACACCTTCCTAGAGGACAGAGCATCTGGAGGCGATGGCGTTGGCATGGTGGATAGGGGTTCCTCTTGTGATGGAATCGACACCTTCCTAGAGGACAGAGCATCTGGAGGTGATGGTGTTGGCATGGTGGATAGGGGTTCCTCTTGTGATGGAATCGACACCTTCCTAGAGGACAGAGCATCTGGAGGCGATGGCGTTGGCATGGTGGATAGGGGTTCCTCTTGTGATGGAATCCACACCTTCCTAGAGGACAGAGCATCTGCAGGTGATGGCATTGACATGGTGGATAACGGTTTTGGAGGTGACCTGTAGGACGCAGGACTTCCTGGTGACACGGGAGAGAGAGGGTCACTGGGTGGCTTGGTATTTTGTGACCTGCTGGATAATCGTTTCCTAGGTGACTGAGAGTACGGCAAGGCGGACGATAAGGATGGTGACGGCGATGACTGAGACTTCAGGGAGACAGGTATTGGAGGTGACAACCTGTCACGCAGGTGTTTGGGGTAAATAAACCTGGAGGCCTGAAGACCTTTGGGTAACGGAGGTGACTCTGGCTCCATGAGGCTCGAAGGTGAGAGAGTGAACGTGGACCTGAAGGAGTGGAGAGAGGGTGGAGAGGGAGACAGAGAGGATGGGGACCTGAGGGAGTGGAGAGAGGGTGGAGAGGGAGACAGAGAGGATGTGGACCTGAGGGAGTGGAGAGAGGGTGGAGAGGGAGACAGAGAGAATGGGGGCCCTGCAGATAAGAGCTCTGGATTGGGTGTAGAGGGAGAAGGGCTGGGGGATGAGGGGTCTAGAGTTGACTGATGGAGGTTGTAAGAGCAGTCCGTTCGTGTTGACTTGGCTGGTGTCTTGGTTGACGACCCAGGGGTCTTTGGTCCTCTGGGCTGAGGTGACGCAGTGGTGGACCTTGGAGACCGTACACTAGTGTGGTCAGGTTGTGGTATCTGAGTGGTCCCCACTTTAGAGCCCAACGGAGGGCGAGGTGACCAGGTCACTGGAGACCCAGACAACATGGCTCCCTGGGACAATGCATTGTGGGACAGGTTAGGACCTCCAATTGCATTGACTTCCTCTTGCCTGAGATAGATAGATAGATAGATAGATAGATAGATAGATAGATAGATAGATAGATAGATAGATAGATAGATAGATAGATAGATAGATAGATAGATAGATAGATAGATAGATAGATAGATAGATACCAGTGAAGAACAAACACCATTATAAATACAACCCATATTTATGCTTATTTATTTTATCTTGTGTCCTTTAACCATTTGTACATTGTTAAAACACTGTATATATAATATGATATCTGGATTGTCTTTATTGTTTTGACACTTCTGTATGTGTACTTACTGTTCTGTATTTACTGTTAATTTTTATTGTTTATTTCACTTTTGTATATTATCTACCTCACTTGCTTTGGCAATGTTAACACATGTTTCCCATGCCAATAAAGCCCCTTGAATTGAATTGAAAACATAGATAGATAGATAGATAGATAGATAGATAGATAGGACACCCAGCCCTCCTCTATCCACAGCGTTCCCTCTAAACACCCAGCCCTACGCTATCCACAGTGTTCCCTCTAAACACCCAGCCCTCCTCTATCCACAGTGTTCCCTCTAAACACCCAGCCCTACGCTATCCACAGTGTTGCCTCTAAACACCCAGCCCTCCTCTATCCACAGTGTTGCCTCTAAACACCCAGCCCTCCTCTATCCACAGTGTTCCCTCTAAAAACCCAGCCCTACGCTATCCACAGTGTTCCCTCTAAACACCCAGCCCTCCTCTATCCACAGTGTTCCCTCTAAACACCCAGCCCTACGCTATCCACAGTGTTCCCTCTAAACACCCAGCCCTCCTCTATCCACAGTGTTCCCTCTAAACACCCAGCCCTCCTCTATCCACAGTGTTCCCTCTAAACACCCAGCCCTCCTCTATCCACAGCGTTCCCTCTAAACACCCAGCCCTACGCTATCCACAGCGTTCCCTCTAAACACCCAGCCCTCCTCTATCCACAGTGTTGCCTCTAAACACCCAGCCCTCCTCTATCCACAGTGTTCCCTCTAAACACCCAGCCCTCCTCTATCCACAGTGTTGCCTCTAAACACCCAGCCCTCCTCTATCCACAGTGTTCCCTCTAAACACCCAGCCCTCCTCTATCCACAGTGTTCCCTCTAAACACCCAGCCCTCCTCTATCCACAGTGTTCCCTCTAAACACCCAGCCCTCCTCTATCCACAGTGTTGCCTCTAAACACCAAGCCCTCCTCTATCCACAGTGTTCCCTCTAAACACCCATCCCTCCTCTATCCACAGTGTTGCCTCTAAACACCCAGCCCTCCTCTATCCACAGTGTTCCCTCTAAACACCCAGCCCTCCTCTATCCACAGTGTTCCCTCTAAACACCCAGCCCTCCTCTATCCACAGTGTTCCCTCTAAACACCCAGCCCTCCTCTATCCACAGTGTTCCCTCTAAACACCCATCCCTCCTCTATCCACAGTGTTGCCTCTAAACACCAAGCCCTCCTCTATCCACAGTGTTGCCTCTAAACACCCAGCCCTCCTCTATCCACAGTGTTGCCTCTAAACACCAAGCCCTCCTCTATCCACAGTGTTCCCTCTAAACACCCAGCCCTCCTCTATCCACAGTGTTGCCTCTAAACACCAAGCCCTCCTCTATCCACAGTGTTCCCTCTAAACACCCAGCCCTCCTCTATCCACAGTGTTCCCTCTAAACACCCAGCCCTCCTCTATCCACAGTGTTCCCTCTAAAAACCCAGCCCTACGCTATCCACAGTGTTCCCTCTAAACACCCAGCCGTCCTCTATCCACAGTGTTCCCTCTAAAAACCCAGCCCTACGCTCTCCACAGTGTTCCCTCTAAACACCCAGCCCTACGCTATCCACAGTGTTCCCTCTAAACACCCAGCCCTCCTCTATCCACAGCGTTCCCTCTAAACACCCAGCCCTACGCTATCCACAGTGTTCCCTCTAAACACCCAGCCCTCCTCTATCCACAGCGTTCCCTCTAAACACCCAGCCCTCCTCTATCCACAGTGTTCCCTCTAAACACCCAGCCCTCCTCTATCCACAGTGTTCCCTCTAAACACCCATCCCTCCTCTATCCACAGTGTTGCCTCTAAACACCAAGCCCTCCTCTATCCACAGTGTTGCCTCTAAACACCCAGCCCTCCTCTATCCACAGTGTTCCCTCTAAACACCCAGCCCTCCTCTATCCACAGTGTTCCCTCTAAACACCCAGCCCTCCTCTATCCACAGTGTTGCCTCTAAACACCAAGCCCTCCTCTATCCACAGTGTTCCCTCTAAACACCCATCCCTCCTCTATCCACAGTGTTGCCTCTAAACACCCAGCCCTCCTCTATCCACAGTGTTCCCTCTAAACACCCAGCCCTCCTCTATCCACAGTGTTCCCTCTAAACACCCAGCCCTCCTCTATCCACAGTGTTCCCTCTAAACACCCAGCCCTCCTCTATCCACAGTGTTCCCTCTAAACACCCATCCCTCCTCTATCCACAGTGTTGCCTCTAAACACCAAGCCCTCCTCTATCCACAGTGTTGCCTCTAAACACCCAGCCCTCCTCTATCCACAGTGTTGCCTCTAAACACCAAGCCCTCCTCTATCCACAGTGTTCCCTCTAAACACCCAGCCCTCCTCTATCCACAGTGTTGCCTCTAAACACCAAGCCCTCCTCTATCCACAGTGTTCCCTCTAAACACCCAGCCCTCCTCTATCCACAGTGTTCCCTCTAAACACCCAGCCCTCCTCTATCCACAGTGTTCCCTCTAAAAACCCAGCCCTACGCTATCCACAGTGTTCCCTCTAAACACCCAGCCGTCCTCTATCCACAGTGTTCCCTCTAAAAACCCAGCCCTACGCTCTCCACAGTGTTCCCTCTAAACACCCAGCCCTACGCTATCCACAGTGTTCCCTCTCTCTCCTCTAAAAGACAACACTTCTCAATAACATTCTCCTTTGTAAGTAATAATCACATCAAGCAGTCAGTCCACCTCTCCCAAGTTAAGTTGATATAATGAAATATGTGATGTTGCCACTTCAAGGCCAGAGGCCAGGATGATGAGCTTGAAATTGTTGCTGTGGCTTCAGAGGAAACCTTTGTCTTACTTTGTGTTGTCTTCAGCCTTCTGTTCAGTAACAAACCCTCTGTCTCTAACTGTCTGTGAAGAACGAAAAGAGAGAGAGAAGTAAATCCTATTTGCAGACAGGCCTGTGTGTGTGTGTGTGTGTGTGTGTGTCTCCATAGTAACAGCAGATATTGGAGGGTGGTTTAAGAGGCCTCTTAAGACTCACCTCCTCATCTAACTCCTCTATGCTCAGACACGATCCAGGTGAGGGCTCTGGCTCAGCGCTGCCCCCGCAGGATGACACAGCAAACAGCGAGGCACAGTACCTCCTCAACTCCACATCCTCAGCTAGAGAGAACAGCCAAACATACACACTGTTACAGAGAGAGTGGGGGGGGGGGGGGGGGGTAATGAGGGGGAAGAGGGACAGCGAGAGACGGGCAGAAGGAGAGATAGATGGTGTGGGGGGATAGAGAGAGAGCCCTCCTCTCCTGTCCTTACTAAACAGCCCTCCTCTCCTGTCCTTAGTAGAGAGCCCTCCTCTCATGTCCTGAGCAGACAGCCCTCCTCTCATGTCCTTAGTAAACAGCCCTCCTCTCCTGTCCTTAGTAAACAGCCCTCCTCTCCTGTCCTTAGTAAACAGCCCTCCTCTCCTGTCCTTAGTAGACAGCCCTCCTCTCCTGTCCTTAGTAAACAGCCCTCCTCTCCTGTCCTTAGTAGACAGCCCTCCTCTCCTGTCCTTAGTAAACAGCCCTCCTCTCATGTCCTTAGTAGACAGCCCTCCTCTCATGTCCTTAGTAGACAGCCCTCCTCTCATGTCCTTAGTAGACAGCCCTCCTCTCATGTCCTTAGTAAACAGCCCTCCTCTCCTGTCCTTAGTAAACAGCCCTCCTCTCATGTCCTTAGTAGACAGCCCTCCTCTCATGTCCTTAGTAGACAGCCCTCCTCTCCTGTCCTTAGTAGACAGCCCTCCTCTCCTGTCCTTAGTAGACAGCCCTCCTCTCATGTCCTTAGTAGACAGCCCTCCTCTCATGTCCTTAGTAGACAGCCCTCCTCTCATGTCCTTAGTAGACAGCCCTCCTCTCATGTCCTTAGTAGACAGCCCTCCTCTCCTGTCCTTAGTAGACAGCCCTCCTCTCCTGTCCTTAGTAGACAGCCCTCCTCTCATGTCCTTAGTAAACAGCCCTCCTCTCATGTCCTTAGTAAACAGCCCTCCTCTCATGTCCTTAGTAGACAGCCCTCCTCTCCTGTCCTTAGTAGACAGCCCTCCTCTCCTGTCCTTAGTAGACAGCCCTCCTCTCATGTCCTTAGTAAACAGCCCTCCTCTCATGTCCTTAGTAGACAGCCCTCCTCTCCTGTCCTTAGTAAACAGCCCTCCTCTCCTGTCCTTAGTAAACAGCCCTCCTCTCCTGTCCTTAGTAAACAGCCCTCCTCTCCTGTCCTTAGTAGACAAGCCCTCCTCTCCTGTCCTGAGCAGACAGCCCTCCTCTCATGTCCTTAGTAAACAGCCCTCCTCTCCTGTCCTTAGTAGACAGCCCTCCTCTCCTGTCCTTAGTAGAGAGCCCTCCTCTCCTGTCCTTAGTAGAGAGCCCTCCTCTCCTGTCCTGAGCAGACAGCCCTCCTCTCATGTCCTTAGTAAACAGCCCTCCTCTCCTGTCCTTAGTAGACAGCCCTCCTCTCCTGTCCTTAGTAGACAGCCCTCCTCTCCTGTCCTTAGCAGACAGCCCTCCTCTCATGTCCTTAGTAAACAGCCCTCATCTCCTGTCCTTAGTAAACAGCCCTCCTCTCCTGTCCTTAGTAGACAGCCCTCCTCTCCTGTCCTTAGTAAACAGCCCTCATCTCCTGTCCTTAGTAGACAGCCCTCCTCTCCTGTCCTTAGTAGACAGCCCTCCTCTCCTGTCCTTAGTAGACAGCCCTCCTCTCCTGTCCTTAGTAGACAGCCCTCCTCTCCTGTCCTTAGCAGACAGCCCTCCTCTCCTGTCCTTAGCAGACAGCCCTCCACTCCTGTCCTTAGCAGACAGCCCTCCTCTCCTGTCCTTAGTAGACAGCCCTCCTCTCCTGTCCTTAGCAGACAGCCCTCCTCTCCTGTCCTTAGTAAAGACTTCACACAGCACTAATTTTAGAGTGAAAGAAAAGGAAAGACAGAAAACATCCTGGGAAACTGGACTGTCGTAAGAGACAGGTCAAGGAACAGTAGTGGAGAGGGTAGCAAGTTTTAAGTTCCTCGGCATACACATCACAGACAAACTGAATTGTTCCACTCAAACAGACAGCATTGTGAAGAAGGCGCAGCAGCGCCTCTTCAACCTCAGGAGGCTGAAGAAATTCGGCTTGTCACCAAAAGCAATCACAAACTTCTACAGATGCACAATCGAGAGCATCCTGGCGGGCTGTATCACCGCCTGGTACGGCAACTGCTCCGCCCTCAACCGTAAGGCTCTCCAGAGGGTAGTGAGGTCTGCACAACGCATCACCGGGGGCAAACTACCTGCCCTCCAGGACACCTACACTACCCGATGTCACAGGAAGGCCATAAAGATCATCAAGGACATCAACCACCCGAGCCACTGCCTGTTCACCCCACTATCATCCAGAAGGTGAGGTCAGTACAGGTGCATCAAAGCTGGGACCGAGAGACTGAAAAACAGCTTCTATCTCAAGGCCATCAGACTGTTAAACAGCCACCACTAACATTGAGTGGCTGCTGCCAACACACTGACACTGACTCAACTCCAGCCACTTTAATAATGGGAATTGATGGGAAATGATGTAAATATATAACTAGCCACTTTAAACAATGCTACCTTATATAATGTTACTTACCCTACATTATTCATCTCATATGCATACGTATATACTGTACTCTATATCATCGACTGTATCCTTATGTAATACATGTATCACAAGCCACTTTGTTTACATACTCATCTCATATGTACAGTGCCTTGCGAAAGTATTCGGCCCCCTTGAACTTTGCGACCTTTTGGCACATTTCAGGCTTCAAACATAAAGATATAAAACTGTATTTTTTTGTGAAGAATCAACAACAAGTGGGACACAATCATGAAGTGGAACGACATTTATTGGATATTTCAAACTTTTTTAACAAATCAAAAACTGAAAAATTGGGCGTGCAAAATTATTCAGCCCCTTTACTTTCAGTGCAGCAAACTCTCTCCAGAAGTTCAGTGAGGATCTCTGAATGATCCAATGTTGACCTAAAGGACTAATGATGATAAATACAATCCACCTGTGTGTAATCAAGTCTCCGTATAAATGCACCTGCACTGTGATAGTCTCAGAGGTCCGTTAAAAGCACAGAGAGCATCATGAAGAACAAGGAACACACCAGGCAGGTCCGAGATACTGTTGTGAAGAAGTTTAAAGCCGGATTTGGATACAAAAAGATTTCCCAAGCTTTAAACATCCCAAGGAGCACTGTGCAAGCGATAATATTGAAATGGAAGGAGTATCAGACCACTGCAAATCTACCAAGACCTGGCCGTCCCTCTAAACTTTCAGCTCATACAAGGAGAAGACTGATCAGAGATGCAGCCAAGAGGCCCATGATCACTCTGGATGAACTGCAGAGATCTACAGCTGAGGTGGGAGACTCTGTCCATAGGACAACAATCAGTCGTATATTGCACAAATCTGGCCTTTATGGAAGAGTGGCAAGAATAAAGCCATTTCTTAAAGATATCCATAAAAAGTGTCGTTTAAAGGTTGCCACAAGCCACCTGGGAGACACACCAAACATGTGGAAGAAGGTGCTCTGGTCAGATGAAACCAAAATTGAACTTTTTGGCAACAATGCAGAACGTTATGTTTGGCGTAAAAGCAACACAGCTGAACACACCATCCCCACTGTCAAACATGGTGGTGGCAGCATCATGGTTTGGGCCTGCTTTTCTTCAGCAGGGACAGGGAAGATGGTTAAAATTGATGGGAAGATGGATGGAGCCAAATACAGGACCATTCTGGAAGAAAACCTGATGGAGTCTGCAAAAGACCTGAGACTGGGACGGAGATTTGTCTTCCAACAAGACAATGATCCAAAACATAAAGCAAAATCTACAATGGAATGGTTCAAAAATAAACATATCCAGGTGTTAGAATGGCCAAGTCAAAGTCCAGACCTGAATCCAATCGAGAATCTGTGGAAAGAACTGAAAACTGCTGTTCACAAATGCTCTCCATCCAACCTCACTGAGCTCGAGCTGTTTTGCAAGGAGGAATGGGAAAAAATGTCAGTCTCTCGATGTGCAAAACTGATAGAGACATACCCCAAGCGACTTACAGCTGTAATCGCAGCAAAAGGTGGCGCTACAAAGTATTAACTTAAGGGGGCTGAATAATTTTGCACGCCCAATTTTTCAGTTTTTGATTTGTTAAAAAAGTTTGAAATATCCAATAAATGTCGTTCCACTTCATGATTGTGTCCCACTTGTTGTTGATTCTTCACAAAAAAATACAGTTTTATATCTTTATGTTTGAAGCCTGAAATGTGGCAAAAGGTCGCAAAGTTCAAGGGGGCCGAATACTTTCGCAAGGCACTGTACATACTGTACTCGATACCATCTACTGTATCTGCCTATGCTGCTCTGTACCATCACTCATTCAGATATCCTTATGTACATATTCTTTATCCCCTTACACTGTGTATAAGACAGTAGTTTGGAATTGTTAGTTAGATTACTTGTTGGTTATTACTGCATTGTCGGAACTAGAAGCACAAGCATTTCGCTACACTGGCATTAACATCTGCTAACCATGTGTATGTGACAAATAAAATTTGATTTGATTTGATTTGAAGGGGACGAGCTGTCTGGGAAACTGGACTGTCCTAAGAGACAGGTCGAGGGGACGAGCTGTCTGGGAAACTGGGCTGTCCTAAGAGACAGGTCGAGGGGATGAGCTGTCTGGGAAACTGGACTGTCCTAAGAGACAGGTCGAGGGGACGAACTGTCTGGGAAACTGGACTGTCCCAAGAGACAGGTCGAGGGGACGAGCTGTCTGGGAAACTGGACTGTCCTAAGAGACAGGTCGAGGGGACTAGCTATCTGATACAGAGAATTTGAAGATTGAACCTGCAACTCCCAGACAGTTGTGAAAAATCTGAGCAAAAAAACTCAAGAGTTTGAATAGCTGAATAACTTTTAGATATTTTTCTTACACAAACAATGCTTCAACGTCAATAGTATCGACAGGGTATAGGGGCAGGTATTTGAGTGGGGTCATATCACTAGAATTAGCCCGTTTTGAGAGGGTACATGGTTTGAGAAGGTAGAAGGAGATGTAACCAGTAGATTCAGGAGGTTAATGGTTTTGATTCATGTTCTGTCCTTTAGAGGAACTGGACTACCTGGGAATGTGAGTCTGACAGATGTTTAGTGGGCAGGGGTTGAGAAGAGAGTGGTCTAAGGGTGGGTGAACTGAAGGAGGTAGTTGGAAAGAGGGAGGACAGAGGGTGGGTGAACTGAAGGAGGTAGTTAGAAAGAGGAAGGACTGAGGGTAGGTGAACTGAAGGAGGTAGTTGGAAAGAGGGAGGACTGAGGGTAGGTGAACTGAAGGAGGTAGTTGGAAAGAGGGAGGACAGAGGGTGGGTGAACTGAAGGAGATAGTTGGAAAGAGGGAGGTCTAAGGGTGGGTGAACTGAAGGAGGTAGTTGGAAAGAGGGAGGACTGAGGGTAGGTGAACTGAAGGAGGTAGTTGGAAAGAGGGAGGACAGAGGGTGGGTGAACTGAAGGAGGTAGTTGGAAAGAGGGAGGACAGAGGGTGGGTGAACTGAAGGAGGTAGTTAGAAAGAGGAAGGACTGAGGGTAGGTGAACTGAAGGAGGTAGTTGGAAAGAGGGAGGTCTAAGGATGGGTGAACTGAAGGAGGTAGTTAGAAAGAGGGAGGTCTAAGGATGGGTGAACTGAAGGAGGTAGTTAGAAAGAGGGAGGACAGAGGGTGGGTGAACTGAAGGAGGTAGTTGGAAAGAGGGAGGACAGAGGGTGGGTGAACTGAAGGAGGTAGTTAGAAAGAGGGAGGACAGAGGGTGGGTGAACTGAAGGAGGTAGTTAGAAAGAGGAAGGACTGAGGGTAGGTGAACTGAAGGAGGTTGGAAAGAGGGAGGACTGAGGGTGGGTGAACTGAAGGAGGTAGTTGGAAAGAGGGAGGACAGAGGGTGGGTGAACTGAAGGAGGTAGTTGGAAAGAGGGAGGACTGAGGGTGGGGGAACCGAAGGAGATAGTTGGAAAGAGGGAGGACTAAGGGTGATTTTTAGATCATTTTTTAATATAACCAGGCAAGTCAGTTAAGAAAAAATTCTTATTTACAATGACGGCCTACCCCGGCCAAACCCTAACCTGGATGACTCTGGGCCAATTGTTCGCGACCCTATGGCACTCCAAATCCCGTCCGGTTGTGATACAGCCCGGAATCGAACCAGGGTCTGTACTGACACCTCTAGCACTGAGATGCAGTGCCTTAGACCGCTCCGCCACTCAGGAGCCCGAGTTCTGACTGTATACATCGAGTCTGACTGATGTTCTGTTTATTGGGGGGAAGCTACAGGAGCAGATAACCCAGAGAAGCCTTACTCCGACAACTGTAAGGTGGCCAGATACCCAGCAGGCTCCACTGACTAGTGAGATGCAGGTCTGACCCCCACTCCTGCACCCCCTGCCCAGTTAGAGTGCACCCTGTCAGGCATCAGCCGGCCCTAACGGCCACCTGCCCAGACACAGCCAGTGATTACTCGTCACGCTGGCAAGGACGGGAAGAGAGAGAAACAGTTGACCCACAAGGAAGGAGGTGATTCTTTAAACTTGTTTGGAGCGTGTGTGTCTGTCTTTGTGTGTGTGTGTGTGTCTGTCTTTGTGCGTGTGTGTATGTGTGTGTGTGTCTGTCTTTGTGTGTGTGTGTGTGTCTTTGTGTGTGTGTGTGTGTGTCTTTGTGTCTTTGTGTGTGTGTGTGTGTGTGTGTGTGTGTGTGTGTGTGTGTGTGTGTGTAACCCACCTGTCAGTGTGTGTGTTGGGGAGCTCTGCACTGAGATCAGGGAGGACACTGGTTGATAGGCTTCCATCGGCTTCCTGACAAAAAGACCCCCGACCCAAAACAGACAGATTAGATAGATGTCCCTCTTTCCACTACCATCATCCCCTGCACCCCTCTCTCTCCCTCCCCCCTCTCACCCACCGTGACCCCACCCAGAAGCGACAGATAGATTAAACGGATAGATGGATGGGTAGAGCTCTCTCGATGTCAAAGAGACAGTTGGATGCGATGGAGAGATTTTCAAACAGACACATAGATTAGATTAGACACAGACGGACGGACGGACGGACGGACGGACGGACGGACGGACGGACGGACGGACGGACGGACGGACGGACGGACGGACGGACGGACGGACGGACGGACAGACAGACAGACAGACAGACAGACAGACAGACAGACAGACAGACAGACAGACAGACAGACAGACAGACAGACAGACAGACAGACAGACAGACAGACAGAGAGAGAGATAGATCTCCCTCGACTCTCCCTCGTCCCCCCTCTCTTCCAAACTCATCCCATTCCAGGCCTACGGCCAGAGAGCCAGGCCAAGGTGTTCCACAGGGTTTGGACTGGGTGAAGGATTTCCAACAACACTATGGTTTAAATCCAAAACAGCATATGTTTACTCTGCAGTTAATAATTGCTCTCCCTCTCAAAATTCCCTGTACCCTCCTCTCCTCATTATATTCCCTGTACCCTCCTCTCCTCATTATTTTCCATGTACCCTCCTCTCCTCATCTCTCCCTCATTATATTCCCTGTACCCTCCTCTCCTCATTATATTCCCTGTACCCTCCTCTCCTCATTATATTCCCTGTACCCTCCTCTCCTCATTATATTCCCTGTACCCTCCTCTCCTCATTATATTCCCTGTACCCTCCTCTCCTCATTATATTCCCTGTACCCTCCTCTCCTCATTATTTTCCATGTACCCTCCTCTCCTCATCTCTCCCTCATTATATTCCCTGTACCCTCCTCTCCTCATTATATTCCCTGTACCCTCCTCTCCTCATTATATTCCCTGTACCCTCCTCTCCTCATTATATTCCCTGTACCCTCCTCTCCTCATTATATCCCCTGTACCCTCCTCTCCTCATTATATTCCCTGTACCCTCCTCTCCTCATTATTTTCCATGTACCCTCCTCTCCTCATCTCTCCCTCATTATATTCCCTGTACCCTCCTCTCCTCATTATATTCCCTGTACCCTCCTCTCCTCATTATATTCCCTGTACCCTCCTCTCCTCATTATTTTCCATGTACCCTCCTCTCCTCATCTCTCCCTCATTATATTCCCTGTACCCTCCTCTCCTCATTATATTCCCTGTACCCTCCTCTCCTCATTATATTCCCTGTACCCTCCTCTCCTCATTATATTCCCTGTACCCTCCTCTCCTCATTATATTCCCTGTACCCTCCTCTCCTCATCTCTCCCTCATTATATTCCATGTACCCTCCTCTCCCTCATCTCACCCTCATTATATTCCCTGTACCCTCCTCTCTTCATCTCTCCCTCATTATATTCCCTGTACCCTCCTCTCCTCATCTCTCCCTCATTATATTCCCTGTACCCTCCTCTCCTCATCTCTCCCTCATTATATTCCCTGTACCCTCCTCTCCTCATCTCTCCCTCATTATATTCCCTGTACCCTCCTCTCCTCATCTCTCCCTCATTATATTCCCTGTACCCTCCTCTCCTCATCTCTCCCTCATTATATTTCCTGTACCCTCCTCTCCTCATTATATTCCCTGTACCCTCCTCTCCTCATTTCCCTCATTATATTCCCTGTACCCTCATCTCCTCTCCTCCCCCCTCTACTACTACACCCTCTAGCTCTGCCTTCCCCTCTACTACTACACCCTCTAGCTCTGGCTCCCCCTCTACTACTACACCCTCTACTACTACACCCTATAGCTCTACCTCCCCCCTCCTCCCCCCTCTACTACTACACCCTCTAGCTCTGCCTCCCCCCTCTCATCCCCCTCTACTACTACACCCTCTAGCTCTGTCTCCCCCCTCTCCTCGCCCCTCTAATTCTACACCCCCTAGCTCTGCCTCCCCCTATACTACTACACCCTCTAGCTCTGCCACCCCCCTCTCCTCCCCCCTCTACTACTACACCCTTTAGCTCTGCCTCCCCCTCACCTCCCCCCTCTACTACTACACCCTATAGCTCTACCTCCCCCCTCCTCCCCCCTCTACTACTACACCCTCTAGCTCTGCCTCCCCCCTCTCATCCCCCTCTACTACTACACCCTCTAGCTCTGTCTCCCCCCTCTCCTCGCCCCTCTAATTCTACACCCCCTAGCTCTGCCTCCCCCTATACTACTACACCCTCTAGCTCTGCCACCCCCCTCTCCTCCCCCCTCTACTACTACACCCTCTAGCTCTGCCTCCCCCTCTCCTCCCCCTCTACTACTCCACCCTCTAGCTCTGCCTCCCCCTCTACTACTACACCCTCTAGCTCTGCCTCTCCCTCTACTACTACACCCTCTAGCTCTGCCTCCCCCTCTACTACTACACCCTCTAGCTCTGCCTCTACCCTCTCCTCCCCCCTCTAATACTACACCCCCTAGCTCTGCCTCCCCCTCTACTCCTACACCCTCTAGCTCTGCCTCCCCCCTCTCCTCCCCCTCTCCTACTACACCCTCTAGCTCTGCCTCCCCCCTCTACTACTA